>NW_003852661.1:445711-446234 GCF_000181295.1 Otolemur garnettii | reverse complement strand
AAAAAAAAAAAAGAAAGTAAACAGGCTCATCAACCTGTGAGATGGTATTAAGACTACCAAAAAGAAAAAACACAAAATAGTCAAAAAGTTTCAAATTTGATGGAAACTATAAACTTACAAATCTAGAAGCACAGTGAAGCTAAGGCAGTGTAGTCAAAGGTTCATGTCCCCCCACACACCCTATATTCCTGGGTTAAAATCCTAACCCCCAACGCAACAGTATTAGGAGGGAGCGCCTTTAGGGGATGATTAAGAATGGAATTAGTACCCTTATAAAAAGGGCCGAAGGCAGTTCCTTTGTGCACTTCTGCCACAGTGAGGTCAGAGTGACCAAACAGCTGTCCATGAGGAAGCAGGCCCTCACCAGACACCAAGTCTGCAGTGCCCTGACCTTGGACTTCCCCACCTCCAGAGAGTGGTGAGATCAGCCACCCAATGTATGATACTTGGTGTAGCAGCCCAAATGGACTGAGATGGCAAGACAAACACAAAGAAGTCAACAAGATGCATCACAACTGATTTG
>NW_003852661.1:437095-445622 GCF_000181295.1 Otolemur garnettii | reverse complement strand
AAAAAAAAAACTATAAGGCCAGACATGGTGGCTTATGCCTGCAATCTGGTAGGTGGAGGTGAGAGGATCGCTTGAGCTCAGGAGTTTGAGCCCAGCCTGAGCAAGAACAAAACCCCATCTCTACTAAAAAATAAACAGAAAAAAATTAATCCGGGATCATGGCTGGCATTGGTAGGACCACCTACTTAGGAGGCTGAGACAAGAGCATCACTTGAAGCCAGCAGTTTGAGGTTTCAGTTAGCTACAATAATTCCACTGCACTCTACCCAGAGCAACACAGCAAGACTCTGCCTCAACAGAAAGAAAAAAAAAAAAACATAAAACTAAAGTAGTTGCTTTTGAAAAATGAGAAACACCACCTAAGTCTACATTATAAAAAGGCCCCACAATCCAAAGGAAGGCAAGAAAAGGGAAGGGGAAATAAATAAAGAACAAATGGGACAAAATGAAAAGGAATAGCAAGATGGTAGGCAAACTTATTCATCAGCAATTATATTAAACATAAATAGTCTAAACCAGTGCTATTCAACAGAACTTTTATATAACTATACTGTCTGACTGTCTGATATGGTAGCCAATAACCTAGACAAATGTGGCTAGTGAGACTGAAGAAATAAATTTTCATCCTGATATAATTTTAATAAATTTTAATAAAAATTTAAAATTTATACATATAGCTACCATATTGAATAGTGTAAAAACCATCTAATAAAAAAGGAAAAAACTGACAGGCTAGACCAGGCGTCCTCAAACTACAGCCCGCGGGGCCACATGTGGCCTGCCTAGGACATTTACCCAGCCTGCCGCGTGTTTTTACCACCGCTGCCTGTCCTGCTTAGCAGCCAACTCGTCCCGGGGCCCACAGTCCAGCCCTCCAACAGTCTGAGGGACAGTGAACTGGCCCCCTGTTTAAAAAGTTTGAGGACCCCTGGGCTAGACAGAAAAGCAAGACCCAAATATATACTCCCTACAAGAAATACACTTTTAACATACAAGAAACAGATACATCAAACCTAAAAGAATTTTTTAAAGATACAGTATGAAAATATAATAAGAAAGCTTACAAGAGGCTTTATTAATATGAGACAAAATAGACTGTACATGAGAGTATTACCAAAGATAAAGAGGAATTTTTCACAATGAAACAAATGTCAATTCATCAGGAAGCAGTAACAATCCTAAATGGGTATGTACCTAATAAAGCTTCAAAATACCTAAAGCAAAAACTCACAAAACTCAAAGCAAAAACAGATAAATCCACAATTACAGTCAGAGATTTCAATACTGTTCTCTCAGTAACTAAGAGGACAAATAAACAGAAAATCATAAGAATGCAGTAGACTTAACACTTTTAACCAACTTCCACTGACATTTATAGAACACTCCATCTAACACAGAAGAATACATATTTATTTCAAATACACATAGAATATTCACCAAGAACTATCATATGCTATTCTTAGCTTTCCGGGCTATATTTTTTTAAAAAAAAGAAAGAAAGAGAAGATATATTATAAGCTACAATGTAAGTCTCAATAACTTTCCAAAAAATGAAATTATACAAAGTATATTCTGTAACAATAACATAATTAAATTGAAAGTCAATAACAGAAAACCTAGTAAAATCCACAAATATGTGGATATTTTAAAACTCACATAAATAATTCATGAATTTTTTCAGAAGTAAAGTTAAAACATATAACACATCAGAATTAGGTGAAGATACAAAAGGACTAAAAGCAAAATGTAGAGATTAAATATTCATTAGAACAGAGGACAGTTTAGAATCAATGACCTATGCAAACATCTTAGGAAGCTAGAAAAAAAGAGCAAATCAAATACAAAATTGGTACTAGGAAAAAAATACCAAATATAGTTTAAGTCAATGAAACAAACCCAAATTATTAAAATTCAAGAATAAATAGAAAATAGAGTACTAAAAACCATAAGAAATCTACTAAAAACACTACTAGCACTAGTACTGTGAATTTAGTAAGGTGAAAAGATACAAGATAAATATACAAAAAACAGTTGTATATTTATATATACAAGCTTAATTTTTTAATTTCTATTTACAATGGCCCTCCAAGAAAACAAAATATAAAAAAATACAACAAAAGATATATAAGATCACTACACTGAAAATTCCAGAACATTGTAAGAGAAACTAAAGAAGACTTAAAAAGATAGAGAGATGAACCATATGCATGATGGATTGAAAGACTCAATATTTTAAGATGTCAATCTCCTAAAGTTGATCTACTAATACAAAACAATTCTAGTCAAAATATCAACGGACATTCGATGAAAGTAACTGTTGAAAATAACAGGCTGATTGAAAACTTACAAAGTGCAAAGAACGTAGAGTAGGCAAAACTTACAAAGAAATGCAAAGAACTTAAAGCAGGCAAAACAATTTTCAAAAAGAGCAAAATCAAAGCACCTTCACTGCATGATCCAAACTTCCCCTAAAGCCCCTGTAATTCACAGGTGTAGTTATGAGAAACACGTAGCTCAGAGGAGCAGAACAGAGTCATATGTTCCACTTGTCTTCAATAAAGAAGGCAAGGAAATTCAATAGAGGAAAGTTAGCCTCTCAACAAATGATTCTGAAACAAATGGAAATTCATATAAAAAAAAAAACTTTGACACTTATAATACACTATAAACAAAAACTAAAGACTATAATTTATTAATTATAGATCACAGATAAACAAAAAAGCCAAAGCTATAACCCTTCTAAGGAAAAAAAGGGGAAAGTCAAGTGTGAATGAGGTATAAAAAGATTAGGATACCAAAATCACTAGTAAAAAAATAATAAAAACATGATAAATAATGGATAAATTGGACTTCACAGAGGAAGACACAGAATGGCCAATAAAGACTTAAAATGATGACTTACATCACTGTTAATCAAAGAAATACCACAAGGTATTACTACACACATCAGCAGAATGGCTAAAAGTTATAATGACTCACAGCATCAAGGGCTGACAAGGATGTGGAATGACTGGAACTCCCACACGTGTAAGGAGGAATGTCAAATGGTCCAATCACTTTGGAAAATAATGGCATTTTCTCAAAAGAAATAAAAGCGTAAGTCTGCAAAAAGACCTGTACACAAATGTTTGCAATAGGTTTGTTCAAAAGAGATCCAAACTAAAAATAACCGAAATATAATAATTTCCAACAGATAAGCAAATTACAGTATATGCATACAACTGACACATGCAACAACATGAATGGTTGAGTCAAAGAGCCAGACACAAAGAGGATCACATTTTATGAATATATTTATATCAGATCTGTCAACAGGAAAGATTAGAATGTGCTAAAGTAGGTTTGTGGTTGCCCAGTCTGGGGGAGGGGGGGGACTGACTGCAAAAGCCATGAAAAACTTGACAGGACAGTGAAAATGTATTTTAAGTGACCTGGTTAAACAGGTGTATTCATCAAATAGGACATTTAAAAGAGGAGCACTGCATTATAGTAAACTACACCTCAGTAAGTTGGTTCTAAAATAAAGGGACCGTGATAAAGTCAAGATACACTCTGCAGCCTCACGTGGATTGTCAATTTTTCTGCTTCTCTTTTAATTACGCGAAGTTATTTCAAATCTACAGCATTTCCCCATGTCTTATTTTTATTGCTAAATTATCTTCTCAGTGATTTTACCTTCCATCTCACAGAGAACAAGGAGAAACATCCTCACTATCAGCTCCCTTCTCACCGCGCCTTCTCCTTACTTATCTACGTTTGTACACATTTTATGACCTCAAACCTAGCTCAGAAGGGAGGGTGCTCTTATGCCTCGTCAAAGCTTTCTCTTGGGACCCTACTGATCCAAATGTATCATTCTCTTCAATATTATTTATCTCTCCTTCCCTAAAAATGTTTTCTCAAAAAGACCTCCCAACAACCCAGGCTCCTCCAGCTCCCCCACCCAATCTTTCCTTCCCTTTACTACCAGCACAAACTTCTCTTTCATTCTTCAGTTCATCTCAGTGTGGTGTGGCCACAGTGCATTCATTTAAATGGGTCTACAGCAGTCATTTTCAACCAGTGTGCCATGAGAGAATCTTAGGTGTGCCACAAAATTTTTAAAGATTATTTGTTAAATTACTTTTGAAAAAAGTTCAAAGGACAGTAAGTATATTCTTTTTTTTGCTTTTTTTTTGGATCAACATAATTTAAGTGTGCCATGGAAGATTAACTACAGGTTCAAGTGTGATATAAAATAAAAAAAGGTTGAAAAACACTGCTCTAAGGATGTATTTTATACAATTTATGTATGTATAAGTGTACATACTGTATGTTGCAACAAAAATATAAATTTTATATATATATATATTTATTTCCAAGAAAGAACTAAGAAAAAAAACATGATGTGTCTCTAATAAGTGAAAGTAAGTACCCACAATCAATGACATAAATATTTAAACACAGCCTGGCATATCTGGAGATGCTTAGCCTGTGATCTTGCATAAACTCCAAAAAGTTTTAGACACCTCACTGAAATAAACAACATAATAGATACGTGTTTTTTTGAAGAAAGGATTATTTACTTTAATTACATTCTCAATGCAATCAACAATCCAACTCACAATCATAACAATGTCTGTATATCTTCTCTTTAAGATTTTCTAACTCCCAAAAAAATAAAAAAATTAAAGGGGCCAGGCGTGGTGGCTCACGCCTGTAATCCCAGCACTTGGGAGGTGGAGGTGGGTGGATTGCCTGAGCTTACAGGTTCAAGACCAGCCTGAGCCCAGAGCAAGACCTCATCTCTTTAAAAAAAAAAAGATTTTCTAACTCCCTTTGTTCTGAGTTACATACAAAGAATTTTTTTCTACATAATTTAAATATTTCTACCATTACTAAATGTGCTGGCTAATCTACAAAACTATCCAGTTGTATTTCTCATTGTGAATTAATGCACTCTATTCACATAAGATAGGCTTTCAAGGTCAAGTACCATTTCGGGGTATTAAGAATTACATAACTTTTGCCACATAACTTCATCTAAGCTTCTATACTAAGAGATTTTTTTTTTTTTGAAAGAGTCTTGTTTTGTTGCCCTCAGTAGAGTGCCCTGGAGTCATACCTCACAGCAACCTCACACTCTTGGGCTCAAGCAATTCTCTTGCCTCAGCCTCCCGAGTAGCTGGGACTACAGGCACCAGCCACACTGCCTGGCTATGTTTAGAGACTGGGTCTTACTCTTGCTCAGGCTGGTCTCAAACCCATGAGCTCAGGCAATCCACCAGCCTCGACCTCCCAGAGTGCTAGGATCACAGGCATGAGCCACTGCACCCAGCCCTTATACTAAAAGATTTAACCAAACTCTAACACAGCTTCTAGTTGCAGAAGATTATGTCCCTAGAATGAATGACTCTAACAAATGCCTGCTTGAGAGAGCTCAACATTGCCAGGAAGATTTACTATTTGTTCTAGCCAACCCCTGATGATAGGCTCTCAACTTCCCTTTCTTAGGGCACTTAACTAAAGAAAGCTTGCAGTTGTGAATGCGGTATCTCTTACCACTCAGAAGGGTCTCCTTCAAAGACCTGAGAGCCATTCCTCTGAAATGTAATCATCAGGAAAGACAGGGTCTCTATATCCCAGTCTCTGTGGGAGGACAGACTCTTAACTATAGTAAGAGTCAGTGGCAGTGACAGCTGGCCTAATGGAACTTACGATGACCAACCCTTTTTAATTTTTTACTTTTCTCACTCTATTGGTCCCTCTCGTCTCTCCCTCCCTCATTCTCCCTTTAAAGTGCCCAAATCACCTCTGCACAAATTAAGATGGATTCATCAATTTCCCCTACTGTCAGTAGTAACTGGATAAAATCTGTTTACATCACAATTAACTAATATCCAGCTGTGTTTATCTTTAATAGTTACTGCCAAAAATTTAGTTTCTGAAACTACAGGGGGACCAGACTTCGGGCTATAGTGATTCAACCAAAAGGATAACCGTATGAAAATCCTATGTGAGAAACCAATTATTCCTAAACGGCTCTAGCTCATCACTCTCTAAGCATAATTTCTTTCCCCTGAAAATAAGTATGAAGGATTTGACCTGCTTTCTTGTCTTCTGTGAGGCCTCTTCAGCCCAGCACTGACTAGAGACAGAGCCAACCCAGCATTCTCTTCCTTTTGGCCCCAAAAGTAAGCATAGAAACCCATCCAAATTTAAAGACTTAAATGTCTGCCAAATATTTTCATTATCAGAACTAGTAAAATGTGGAGTCCTCATACATTGTTAAGTTCCCAAATGTTATTCTTTCAAATAAAATTTCCTCAAATAGCTGCTAAGATTAGCTTCAGTGCATACTTACTGATGAACTATCAGATGACTCATTGTTTTTTTCACATTTCTGTTTCTTGCTCTTTTTTTTCTTCTCTTTCTTTGCTTTTTTTGAGTGTTTGTCTTTTTTCTTCTTTTTCTTCACAGAGTGTTCCTATCATTTTGAACAAGCAAGAAAGGAATTTAGTTGTTATCTTACTTCAGAAGAGAACATTCTGAAGGAAAAAAATCCACACTCTAATAAATGTTAAGTCTTCCATGAAATGAGTCTTCCATGCCTTCTATTCACATATGCATGGCTTATAACCAAAATAGCTGAGATTCCTTACAAAAAAAATCAGAAAAAAATTTTTATGTGTAGATTCATGTGACAGATAGAATCAAGTAAACATATTCACAAACACGTATAGATCTGCATACAAAAACACACATAATATCCTTCTAAGTTCCTCGAAAATCTTTATTCTAGATTATTAGGCCATAGGGCCGGCACGGTAGCTCATGCCTATAATCCTAGCACGCTGGGAGGCCAAGGCAAGCTTGAGCTCAGGAGTTGGAGACCAGCCTGAGCAAGAGCAAGATTCCATCTCTAAAACGATCCAGGCATTGTGGTGGGTGCCTATGGTCCCAGCTACTTGGGAGGCTGAGGCAAGAGAATAACTTGAGCCCAAGAGTTTGAGGTTGCTGTAAGCTAGGACATCATTGCACTCTAACGAGGGCAACAAAGTAAGACTCTGTCTCAAAAAAAAAAAAAAAAAAAGAAAAAGATTATCAGGCTATAAAAAATATAACAAGAGAATATGAATTAAAATTACAGGAAGAGGCTGGAGGGAGGAAGAGCGATGGGGAAAGGAAAGATGCAAATTAAAGAGGACAAAGCTTCAGTTACAGAAGTTTTAGCGATCTACTACACAGCATGGTGACACAGTTAACGCACTATATATTTCAGAACTGCCAAAAGAATAAATTTTTAATGTTCTTACCACAAACAGATGAGTTGGTGAGGTGATAAATATGTTAATTAGCTTACTTGAATCTTACGATATGGCATACACAGATGAAAACATGGCATTGTACCCATAAACACAATTATTACTTTTCAATTAAAAATAAATTTAGAAAAAACTGTAGGAGGAGAAAACAGGCTTGAGGTCTAAAAATAAATAAATAAATAGGAATCAAAGACATAAAGCTTAAAATGCATGATTTTTAAACCCATAAGCTTGTTACAAGCAGACCAGAATGTGAAGTTTTCTCCTGCTATCTCAAGTAACAAAATCTTTCCAATGTTGTAATGACCAGAATATTAAAATATATTACTTCTGCCAGTGAGATAAACCTATTCAGTAATGCCAACTATGTGGTATTTGTTCTGTAACTTAGAAAAAGTCTATGAAGTTGTTATTCCAAAATTAACTTGAATGAGTGCAAAAAAGGACAGATAAGCTTCATCAAGTAAACCTCCTACTGTTCACCTGTGAGAACTGCTCAATTCGCTCATTCACATCAGGTAGCATCCATGTATCCTCACCCCGAAGTCGCTTAAGTTCTTTACGTCTTTCTTCTTTTTCAAAATTGGCTTTAGCCTACAATAACAAAAAGGACAAACCAGCTACTGAGCCAAATGGTTTTCACAAAAAAAAAAAAAGAAGAAGAAGAAGAAGAAGAAAATGAAAAGCTATCCCACTTTTACAAAATGGCATCTACCCATAAATGAATAGACTATTCCTTGACAGGAATTTGCTTCTACTTGTTGAAAGATTTAAAAAACAAATCACATTATCAATCTCCAGTGAATTAAGTCACCAATTAGGAACAGAATACTGAGACCTACTCCAAGCCCTCCCTCTATCTAAGCTCCAAACCGCAAATATGATTTGGACCCCCTTTTCCCTTCACCATCCCATGGGTACTGCCTTATTTGCAAGTTAAGAGACTGATCTCCATGCCGTCAATACACAAAGCCTACACCAGAATACCCAGCCCCCTGAAATGCTTCCGAATCATCTTTCTAAAAATAAATGATCATACTGCTAATTTTTACTCATCCCTCAACAATAGCCATTGCAAGTTATTCTTAGGAAGTTGTTTCTGACCTCTCATTCTTCCCTGTAAACTCCAAAGCTGGGTTTGCTACTTATCAAACTCTATAGACACTCTACTACAAGATTTATCACCGCTTACAAACCCTACTTCCAAAAACTGCTTAAAACAG
>NW_003852661.1:434408-435928 GCF_000181295.1 Otolemur garnettii | reverse complement strand
GTTGTCACCGTAAAGCTACGAAGCCGTCTGGCAGTCTTGGTTTACGACGGTCGTAATTTAGAAAACAAACACGGACTTCCGAGCCGGGAAAGGCGGGGCGCTGCTCCTCCGACAGAGCATGCGCAGTTCTCGCAGTTCTCGGCGCCACTTAAGGTTCCGGTGTTTGCTCCACCTCCAGGTTTTCCAAGGGATTTGCAGAGCGGCAGGGGGGTGTTCTCTTCGGGGTTCCAAGTTCTCTGAGAGTGGGAGTAATATCAGCGCAGGTTTGTGGTGCGCTTCGCAGTGTACTGACAACTTGTCACGAAATTAACCGGAGTAAGTCAGAAGCTCCTACAAGTTAAGTCCACACCTCTTGGAAGTTTTGCACCAGGTGCCCTTTCTTGCCAGAAGGTCACATCCCCGAACTGAACCAACGGGCTGGAAATACATGAAATAGTCATGTGAATTTTGCATTTTACTTTATAATTTACCCATGCTTATTTTAACTGCTAGAAGTTCACATTATTTTCCCTCTAATCTTAGCATTTTTTGTTGCAATTGGGCAATTACCTGTTTATTTGTGTGAGGATTTGTTTTCTTTTATGTATGTTTCTCCCAAACGTAGAACTAAGCACCAAGAATAAGAAAACATTCAAAAGTATTTGTCAGGTTCTTTAAGAATATAAAAGAGTAACATTTATATCATAAAGAAGTCTGGAGAAGAATTATTGACACCTTAAAGACACTAAAGATAGTTAACAAAGGCCGGATTGAGGTAAATATCCTTTTTTTTCAGGTTTCATAAAATTGAATGTGTGGGGGCGGCGCTTGTGGCTCAAAGGAGTCACGCGCGGGCCCCATAGCCCAGAGGTGGCGGGTTGAAAGCCAGCCCCGGCCAAAAACTGCAAAATTTAAAAAAAAGTTGAATGTGCGTTTGCAAGAAGCTTGGAGTTTCTACTTTAGCTACCATTCTATAAAAGTCTTAATCTTGAGTCCATAGTTGTTTGATATTCGATATTATGTACTCATTTTATTTTTGTTATAGAATATTTAATTTTAACTAACTGGTCTCATATTTAACCAACTGACTACCTTGACTAATCGTATCATCATTAGCTAATAGTAAAGTCTTTTAAGATTCTCTTGGGATTCAGAAAAATATCCATTCCCCTTTTTGCCTCAGTTACAGGACAGATAAATATTAACACTGAAACCTGTGTGTTTGAATCCCTTCAGGCAGCTTTAACAAAAATGTCATAGACTGGATGGCTTATAAAAAACAAACATTTATTTCCCGCAGTTTTGAAGACTAAGAAGTCCAAGATCAAAGTGGGGATTTGCTGTGTGGTGAGGGTGTGTCCTGGTGTGTAGATGTCAGTCCTTTATTCTGTCTCACTGGCGGGTAGGGGTGGGGGTCTCTCTAGGACCTCTTTTATAGGGGCTTTAACCCCATTAAAAAAGATGCTGCGGTCATGCCATCATCACCTCCCAGAAGCCCTACCTCCACACACCCTCACATTGAGGAGAAAGTTTCAACATAG
>NW_003852661.1:425562-432928 GCF_000181295.1 Otolemur garnettii | reverse complement strand
TTCACATGTACCCTTGTAAGATACCATAGGTGTGGTCCCACCAATTACCCTCCCTCCACCCATCTTCCCCCTCCCCTCCCCTTTCTCCTTCTTCTTGAGCTATAATTGGGTTATAGCTTTCATAAGAAAGCTATAAATTGGTTTCATGGTAGGGCTGAGTACATTGGATACTTTTTCTTCCATTCTTGAGATACTTTGTTAAGAAGAATATGTTCCAGCTCTGTCCATGTAAACATGCAAGAGGTAAAGTTTTTGAAGGTTGGGAAGAAAGAGCTTTTCTTTTACAGGGTAGAGTAACAAGGCCTAGAATAACCCATGTTGGAAGGAGTGGGATGAACAGCAGTGTGACAGTTTCCCAGAACACAAAAGTGTAGGAAGATTTTTTTTTCTTGGAAAATTTGTGAATGGTCAGTGTTTTCCAGGAGCATAAGGTAAAGTTCACAATTGTCTTATTTTTTTCTTGTATTTTAATAAAAGTTCATAATCGTGAAGGCCACGTCTGGGTAGTAGGTATGCTGATTAATATCGAGATGTTGCTGTTCCCAGATCCTCCCAATGGGCAGAGCAGGAAGACATTTATAAATACAGGTAAAGATATAGATGCATATGACTATTTCTGTATCTACTTCCGTGTACTGAAAACCACGAATTCACACAGATATCTCCAATTCTAACTCAGCACTACAAGGTTCTTTATTTCCACAGTTACAAACACATACTCCGCCAGGGATAAACCTAATTCTCATTATTCTTAGTATATTAATTTACTTGATCAGTCGTCCGATATGTAACCAGCTTTGTGTTGCCATCAGCATTCCTTCCCTTGAAGGATGCCCTCTTCACCACACTAAGGTCTTGACATCCTGTCCCAGGCTGTCCCATTCGGGATTTGACACCCTGAACAGGGCTTCCATGCTACACAGATGCACGCCTCACCCTGCCTGGTCTCTGATCCACATGTTCCAGGTACGTCTCACACACGTAGCCACCTTCACACCCTAGCTGTGCTCAGGCAACTCTCCCACTCGCCCACCTAGATACAAACTTTGCTCAGTCTTCTAATGACTTTGGCATTGAAAGAACTGGAAGAGGGAGATAAAGGCTGAAGTTTCTCTTAATCTGTAAGAAATTTCACCTAATTTTCAGGCAATTTATGTATTGAAGAAACTGGGTCCCTTTTCTTTAGATATCTCACAGTCTGAGTTTAACTTATTTCTTCTTCTTTTCTTATTTTAATGTTTCTTTATTCCCTGTAAACTAGTAGTTAGATTTAGAGATGTTATTAAATTCAGATTCAATATTTTTTGAAAAAAGTACTATTTACTTCCATTACATCACTTTTTTTCTTAACATTTTTCACAGAGTCATTAGAGTCTCACTCTGTTGCCCAGGCTGGAGCACAGCGGCGTCATCAGAGCTCACTGCAGCTTCAGACTCCTGGGCTCAAACGATTCTCCTGCCTCAGCTTCCTGAGTAGCAGAGACTGCAGACCATAATGCAGTGCACCATAATGTCTGGCTAACCTGGTTTTTCTAATTTTTCAGTGTGTGTGTGTGTAGAGACGAGGCCTCACTTTTGCTTAGGCTATCTTGATAGCCTGACCTCAAGCAGTCCTCTCAGCTCAGCCTCCCAGAGTGCTGGGATTACAGACGTGAGCCACCTGCCCGGCCATTGCATGACATCTTGAAGCACATCTTAGTTCTACTTTTCATGAAGATTGATAAGTAGGTTCGGGTGTTCTTAGCCTGAATTTATTATCCATTATCAGGGTCCTCATCAAACTAATAATTTTAGCATCAATTAATTACCATTTTTAAGATCAATTATTTTTCTATACAACTGTTTCCAGCTATTGAAGTAATTATTTTTTTTGTTTCTCAAAACTGGCCACTGTCACCTACTGGGATGTCTTTGGGATGGCAGCTATATCCTGAATAACATGGTCCCAGTGGTCTGGCAGTGTCTTTGCTTCCTGGCTTCCTTTACGTTTGCTACTCCAGATGTAGGGTCAGTCATTTCATGAGGAATTCCAGTTCCAGTCAGTGGAAATTGATATTTAGATGCCACTATTTGGGCACTGTTGGTGCTCAGTGACTGACTACAAGGTGGTCATTATACCTAAATTTTACAATGAACTAACTAGGAAATATATGTGTTTTCAGAAGTTCATAATGAATTTCAAAATGAATTATGAACTCATAAAAATGTTTCCAATTTGAAGGAAGAGTGCAAAGTTTTTAATCCTACATTTATGTCACTATGCATCAAAATTGTGGTTCCTAATGACACGTAACTATTTCATCTTTATACCCAGTACTTTCCAAAACACAACATGGTTATTGCTGACATTAACATGCAATTTGATGTGTACTTTCAATTATTTTTGTCCTTACAATATATCCTACTAGTGAATTAAAATATATTTTAGAGTCACTTAAAATAATTATTCTCAGTGTGATTATGCCAAAACTAGATATTTAATTAGGTTCATTTGTAACTGTTTGCTTTTCACTTTAAGGTTTTCTGTGCTTTTTAATTTAGTTTTGTTTTAATTTTGTAAAATAATCTAAAATCTAAACTCTGCAAACAAGTGACTTCATCAAAATGAATGATAACAAGGACACCAGCTTTCAATCATCTATCTATGGGACACAGCAAAACAGCCCTACGAAGAAAATTCATAGGCTTAAGTGCCTACATCAAAAAGACAGAAATGTCACCAATTAACAACATAATGTCATGTCTCAAGAAACTAGGAAAAAAGACAAGTCAAACCTAAAGCCAGTAGAACAACAGAAATAAAGCTCAGAGCAGAACTAATGGCTTGATACAGGCAGCCGTGGGGATGAGGGCGTCACATACCGACGTGAATAGAGAAGAGAGAAGGAGCAGAGGACTGAGCTCTGTTCTCACATAGGAAATGAATGTATATATATATTTAAATTATATATTTGCAACTTTTAATGATTTATTTAAAAGCAATTTTTATTTATAATTTTAATTGTACTTAGTATTAAAATTTCACTTTTATATGGTACGTTTTTGTATTTTTATTGAATTGTTTGCATTAGTAAAACTTAGGTATGGAAATACAGATGGGTTTCCGTGTACATTCAAGATCTTTACTAATATGATGGTATTGTTAACTTTGCCTCAGTTACGTGTGTTAGAGACTTGCCAGGCTTCTGATTCATCGGAGAAGATTGACAAGGAAAAGGGTAGCCTGTCAGTGCAGTTCCAAGATTGCCCCCTAGGCCAGGGCACTGAAAGACTGGAGTCAAACAAGCTTTTGCTCTTTATTCAACAAACACATATCAAACATAGAACATGTACCAGACATTATCTAAAAGCTGAGTCTCTAAAGATGAAAACCATTGGCCCTGTCCTTAAAAGCCTAGCAAGGGAGATGAGCAAGTAAACCAGAAATTACGCACCGACATCTTTCTTATCCTTGAACAGGCCAAGCATGTGCCTACCTCAGGTCATTTGCACATGCTATCCCCACAGCCAGAATACTTTTTTTTTTTAATTTGTTCTCTTAGAGTCAAGCTCTATGTTGCCCAGTCTGGACTGCACTCCCTGGGGTCAAGCACTTCTCCTGCTTCAGCCTCCCAAGTAACTGGAACTACAGGCAAGCACCACTGTGCCCAGCTTCTTTTTAAATTATGTAAATATTTACACGGTTTCAACCAGATACACGTAGTCTTGTTTCTGTGCCTCTTCCCTCAACTGTTCCCTCACTCTGTTAAAGGTATCATTTTTATTAGCCATTGGTTATTTTTCTTTGGTTTCTTTTTGAAATTATAAGCACAAAAGGAAGTGTACCGTGCGTTTTGTACCTTACGGCGTGATACAATACAGCACACAGCATTGTTGACGAGGTGTTTTTCAAAATAAAAGCAAAATGCCATGAATTCACCCTAGGCTGGAAACATGGGCACTAGAGAAAAAGGTTCAGTGATATTACAAGGAAGCAACTGACAAAATCCAGAATTCTACTTGACAAATAGCATATCCTCAGATCACTCCATAGCAAGATACACGTATTTCACCCTAACTCCTTTTTGTATCTGTGTGGTATTCTGTTGCAAGAATTTATTCAAATTCATATGTAGCCTGATTTTCCTCCACCAAAATTAAGGTCTATTAGAACAGTTATTTTAGCTATGTTTACTTCAGTCCTAAAACATGACCTACCATAAAAACATATTTGTTGAATGAATTTCACGGTTTGTGGTAGCTATGACAGAGGATCCTGGGGTGATAAGGGGAGCATGGGGTGGGGGTGAGAGATACTCTTAGGTCAGGGCTGAGACTTCTAAAAAGACTCAGGCAGTAATTCTAAACTGAACCCTGAAAAACCTGTAAGTGTTAGCAGGAGAAAGATTGGGGTGAAGGGGAAGGTGACTGCTGGGCAGAGAGCACACAGTGACCAGATGAACGGAGGCGTGAGGGGACGTGTCACATTCGGGGCAGGGGGACAGGCTAATTGGCTGCCCCCGCCTCTAGCAAATTAGCCAGGAGGGAATTTGAATGACTCCTCCTTATGTTAGCAAGCTTGGAAGAATCTTGATTCTTTGTATGACACCTGACTATCCTGGGCTTCATTCTTGAAAAATACCTATAGAGGTTGAGGTCAAATGCTGCTTAAGCCTGTGTATAGCAGGAGTTTACATCACCCAAAAGAATAATGCCAAATAAAAAAATCTCCCAACGTGAACAACAAAAAATAAAGTCCCAGGTGTGAGATTATCTCCCATCAAAAGACCAACAGATGTTTTCTTTATCTTCTTTACAACCTCAATAAATAGGTCTCTGCCTCAAGCCACTGGGCATCATGAGTGCTTTATTCAGTTAACCCAAATATGTAGATAAAGATGAAGCTAAGCTGTAACTCAGGGACATCTGTAACATGCATATTCAAGGGGAGGAGAAGTCCAATAGGTAGCTGGATGTATGTGTCCACGGTAAGAATTTGCAAGAAGCCATCAACTGTACTTCTGTGGTCTCTGAACTCCGTTAAACTCCAGAGTAGGTTACAACCAAAAAAGGCTTTTGGAGATCGTGAGGTTTGATTCATTTCGTTAGAGACAGCACACCGCACAGCTGCTGTCTCAGACCGGGTAATCAGCCCAGGCTGAGCTGATTTGGAGGAGCTGCTGCACCTGCTCACCCAGCACCAGCGGCGTCCCAGAAAGCAAGAAAGCCATGAAATGTCGTCTGAGCACTCTGGTGTGGTTGACGCAGGGACCTTGCATCTCTGTCAGTCACAAGGGCTTTGAAAGCTCATTTCACTGTTGAGAAAGAAACACCCATGAGCCCTTCTACTGAAAAGAGCCACTGGAAACGGGCACATCAGGACACAAAGTCTGGACAGTGACAACTTCTTTCCTCCCCCTCCCCCACCCTATCATACAATACAGAGGTGAGACCATGCCAGTATGGTTACAGCTAAAGCCAGGGTGGCCAGGCGAGCCGGGTTACAAGGGCAAGCTGCTTGTGTCTGCATTCATCTCACAGGGGCTGCTCTGCCCTGCCCTCTCCATCTCCACCACTGTGGCAGGTGAAGAGATGTGTGAACCAGCGAGGCCTGATTACTCTCAGATCCTGACATGGTTCAGTCCCGTTCCTCAGGGAAGACAGCCAAGGCCCAAGGGATGGTGAGCTGCTGAAATCTGGGCTTCTGGGCCATTGCTGTCCCATCTCTGCCTTTCTGAGCTGACCGACGGCCTTTGCACTTAGGAACTCTTACATGACTGACACACTTTTGTCATTCATGTCTTAGATCCAATGTCCTTTCCTCCAGGGAGCCCTCTCTGACCACATAATCCAGTTTCCCCACCCCGACCCTCCCCCCATTACTGTGCCATGTCACTCCATTTTATTTTCATTACAGCATTTATTTCTACCTACAATTATCTTGACTGTTTACTTCTTTCCTCCGGTGTCTTTAGCAAAGTGCCTGGCACATGGAAGCCTAAACAATTTAGTGAATGACTGAATTTATCTAAAGAAACCGTGCTCATCTACTTACTGTTTAAAAATACTCCTTTCCAAACCTCATCTGTCTGAAATTCATAATAATTCTTGCAGGAAGTGAAAAGTTATCAGTTTGTACAAAATCGCTCACTAGTAGCTTTCTACAGATTGCCTCCTAGTTAAGAGAATTTGTCTTAAAATGCTTAACTTATCTATACAGTGAAGTCACATTTTGTAGAGGTTAAACTCTATCCTCAATGTGTCAGGCAAACATCAAGCACGGTGACAATCATCTCTGAAAATCCCTCAAATTGTTGTAAAATACAGGTACATGGTCTGGAAAAACAACCATATACAGTAATAGATGTATGTTTATTATTATTATTAATATTAATATGTACTGGGTGTGGTAAAGTGCAACATCACCAGGAGCCTGTCTTTGAGGTTGAAACATGTCTTGTAAATGAGGGACCCCATGTCCCTGTTTACCTGGGACAATTTAATTTACATCTCTTGTCCTGATCAAGTTATCAATAGCACCCCATTTTACCTTTGAAAGTATCCCAGTTGCTATAGTAAGTCATACAATCATACAGCCTCTCTATTGTGAAGCCCATTTTAACACTTTTCAACATAAGGCTGGCTGTCTGTAAGTGAAGGCAGCATTTAAGGGAAGGCCAAGAGCCCTTTCTCACAAGGTGCTGAAGTCTTCAACACATATTTAAAAGTCCCTGTCTTCCAGCCACTAGAGGAATACTCTGAAAGGTATTAATGAGATGTTAAATGCACAGGCTCTAAACCAGTGGTCCTCAACCTTCCTAATGCTGTGGCCCTTTAATACAGTTCCTCATGGTGTGGAGGGCCCCCAACCATAAGATCATTTTCGTTGCTACTTCATAACTGTAATTTTGCTACCGTTATGAATCGTAATGTAAATGTCTGATATGCAGGATGTATTTTGGCGACCCCTGTGAGAGGGTTGTTCTACCCCCAAGGGTTTGCGACCCACAGGTTGAGAACTGCTGTTCTAAAGCTAGGCTTCCTGGTTAAATTCTAACTCTGCCACTTACTGGCTCCATCAGTTTACATAATCTGTATCGGGCTCTGGTTCCTTGCCTAATGGGAATGATGAAGAACTTCATAGAATTCTGTGAGAATTAACTAAAACAAGGTAGACCATTGCCTCAAAATTCCAAACGTTCAGTATATGTGAGAACAGTTATTTTCAGACATTGCTAAGGACTTAGCTTCTTTTTTTTTTTTTTTTTGAGACAGAGTCTCACTATGTTGCCTTGGGTAAAGTGCTGTGACATAGCTCACAGCAACATCAAACTCTTGGGCTTAAGCAATTCTCTTGCCTCAGCTTCCCAAGTAGCTGGGACTACAG
>NW_003852661.1:424082-425387 GCF_000181295.1 Otolemur garnettii | reverse complement strand
GACGTAGCTTCTTCTTAGTTACCTGATGCCACCCTAAGCCGATTTTCTCCTCTAATCTTCATGACAGGGGTGCTAGCTAATTTCATTTTACTCATCTTTATAAGTTACACAGGAGAGAAACTGAGTAAATTTGAGTAAATTTCATTTTACTCATCTTTATAAGTTACACAGGAGAGAAACTGAGAAAGCATTTCCCCGTAAGCCCTCCCTGCCAGTAGTAGTATTTATAGGACACACTGTCCAAAGCCACCTTCACTCATCCGCTTTACATTAGTTAAGTGCTAATGTAATTTTAAGGGTGGGTGGGATCAACTGTCTTCAGTTTAAGCATAATTGATTTTTAAGCTTAGAGACGTCACAATGATAAATACTTTTGTTACTGTCCATTACCTTGGTAGAATCACTTTGAAAATATTTCTTCTTCTGTGAAGAAGAGGTCAGCGACCCAACAAGTTCAGCACCATATTTAAACAAAAACCTAGCAAGGTACTGGGGGTGTTCATGGACTGGGGAATTAGGTGACTACTCTGGTACCCTGCGTCTGGTGTTCTGGGGGTGGATCCGGCTCAATGGACACTTTCCTTTCACATGTCCATCATGTGCCCATCTGTCTCATGAGTCCTCCCCATTTCTGGTTTTCCCTCCACTGAGGTAAAACTGGGCTGGATTATGGAACTAGAGCCTGTCCCGAGCGTCATTCAGGTGGAGAAGGACCCTGGGACCTCCCGTTCCCCTTCACTGGGGCTGGATTCACGTTTCTTGTCTCCCACACGATTTAGAATGCATCTTCCAATGCTCACATTTCCGATTTCTGATCCCTACCAGATCACCTAGGATGCTGTCGGCCTCACCCTGGAGATATTGACACCTTCCCTAATCCGAACAGAATTGGTTGAATCTCCGTGATTTTGGTGACTTGAGGATGTTATTTCCACGCGGAGGTGATACTGAGTTATTCTCCCCACTCAGTAGTGACACTGGAGTTTTGTGTGGCATGAAGACAGTTGATCCCACCCACCCTGTGGTTTGAAACTCCCACCATTTGCCAGCTGAGACTTTCACTGGTCTGGGACCTGGGTTGGCTGAATTTACTGTTGGCAGATTTTGGGTCCTCTAAGCAAGAAAGGCAAGGAAGGACGAGCTCTGACTTTCTGTTTTCTCACACATTAAGCTCACTGTGTTTTAAGTACCAATCGACTCTCAGTCATCCACAGTCGTGGAAGGGGCGATGACTGTTTCCCTGCCGCGGAGTCCTCGCTCACACGTGCTCTAGAGCGTGGTCACTTCCCAGACAGCAGATCGCTT
>NW_003852661.1:421034-423178 GCF_000181295.1 Otolemur garnettii | reverse complement strand
TATTTTCATTGCTACTTCATAACTGCAACTTTGCTACTGTTATGAGTCGTAATGTAAATATCTGATAGGCAGGATGTATTTTCATTGTTACAAAGGGGTCGCGACCCACAGGTTGAGAACTGCTGAAGGAAAAAAATCAGAGAAGACGAGATTAAAAGAAGTAAACTGCACCTCTCCTTACCAGTGCCAGCTTTACCTCCCCCCGGTCCTGCTGAAAAAATGTCAGACTCAAATCATGGGAGCAGCCAGAAGAATATCTCTGAGGAGCAAATAGGTAGATGATGAAGAAAGTGTAATTTTGACAGTTGGTTCAGTTAAGGACAATTCAAATAATGAACAAATGGAACCAACTGTTTCTTCAACTTCTGGTGTCAAACTGAACAATCCCCAGAAACACAGTGAAGGTATGAGGACAGGGACCGCCTCAGTGAGGCAGGTCTACAACTCTGAGAAGTTCAGGAAAATTCATCTACCTGCCACAAAGAAACAATCAAAAGCCATCCGAAAGGCTAGATGTAAAAACCCTGATCTTCCCTTGCCTCCGTTTGCCTCCCATTAATGATGTGTGTCGAGACAGTGAGGAATTGGTGCCAGCAACTCAAGTTGAATATTGATGGCAAGAAAACAGAAGTTTTTCTGGAGCATGCCTTTCCTGAACAAAAACGTGAAATTCCTGAAACACCAAGGGAGGCCAGATTACATTCATGTTCAAGGAAACTCAAGGCAGAGACCCAGAGAGCAAGACCTCAGGAAAGGTCCAAGCTGAGTGTGAAAACAAAAGAGCCTCATAGAGTAGACGTGATAACATCAGCCCAGGAATCTGCAGTGGCATCGTGGGCAAGGATTGCTGCCAAAGCTGGTCAGCCTAAGACTGTGAATTCATGGTCCATTCCTGCTTCTGCTGAGGCCTTTTTGATAATAGTTTCTGGCCTTAGGTGCTGTGTGACCCATGGCCAGCCTCTCCCCGCAGACAGAGAGGGTTGGGTCCACCTACAGTTTCATGCAGGCCAGGCCTGGGTGCCGGCCACTCCCAGGAGGATGATCTCCCCCTTCCTGTTACCAGCCTGCTTTTTCCCAACTCCAGGCCTAGAAGATAATATGTTATGTCCTGACCGTGCTAAGAGAAATAAGAAGATAATGAAAAGATTAATGATAGAGAAGAGGAAGAAGCGATCTACTTCAAACACAAAGTAGGAGACCAGAATAGACCAAAGTAGGAGGCCACCTCAAAGTATTAGAGCCTGATGGATATACTTCCAGAACAGGTAAGCTGATTTGAAGTAATGGAAGAAGAGATCGTTGGTAGGAACCTTTGTGATCTACAAAACAGAATCAAGTAATTAGGACTCCACTGTGAAGATGGTTGACTGGGTGTCCCCTTTGGGGGGCTTGGAAAGCCACTAAAATCAAGTCATTGCAGTCAGAAAAGAAAAGCAGAGAAGACTTTGACATGTGAACCCCCAGAGAAATGTGAACTGTGAATGTTTTGTTGATTCTTATCAGAGGATAAGAAAAGTGTCCTTCAAACCCTATAATATTTAGAACATTGTATCACATTTGATTCATCATGGAATGCAAAAAAAATTAAATATTCCACACACGAAAAAAACTTTTCAGTCATCTGTGATTCACAGGCCATAACATTGCCCAAACCTAGGGACCACCATGCCCATCTTATTCTATGGATTCCACAGACAGGTTTTGATGACTGACTCTGCCTCTTAAGAATGATAATACTAATAAAAGCATGCCTGGAACTATGAGTAAGAACATGACAAGTAGTATTTTCTCTAGAAAGAAACGTCCTCCATAAAAGAGGCTTATACAATTTCTTACTTTGGGTCCTGAGACTCAGTCTCCTGCTCCTGGTCAATTCTGGCTGCTCGGTTGAAACTGAGTTCCCGGTGTTGGCCTCAGATTTGCAGGTCCGCAAACTCAGCACCCTCTAAGCCGAGCAGGAGGCCCGGTCTGAGCGGCAGCAGTTTCCTCATGACTTTTTATAACTCCGTAGTTTATATTAGGCCCTATGGATTGAATGCAACCATGGAATAGATGCTACCCATCTTACACAGTAAACAGGGTCCTTCCCCAGTGAGGATGCAACTTAAAGAGATACCTCTCCACGGGACAGTACATCTATCAGC
>NW_003852661.1:418800-420433 GCF_000181295.1 Otolemur garnettii | reverse complement strand
TGTCCTGCTTTATTGTACATTTTCCCCGACATTAAAGTGATGATGTCCGTTTTCTATATCTGCACCACCCAATATAGCAGCCACTCACCATGTCAGGCTATTGAGCACTTGAAATGTGGCTAGTTCAACTGAGAAACTGAATTTTCAAATGTTATTTAATTTTAATCAATTAATTTGTTTATCTATAAATCCATTTTCTTTAAGATGGAATCTTGCTCTGTAGTCTGGCACTCTAGCTCACTGCAACCTCCAAGTCCTGAGCTCAGGTGATCCTGCCACCTCAGCTACTCGTGTAGCTGGGACTACAGGCATCTGCCACCAGGCCTCACTAATTTTTGTCAAAACAGGACCTTGCTGTGTTGCTCAGCTGGTCTCAAACTCCTGGCCTCAGGTGATCCTCCCCCCTTGGCCTTCCAATGTGCTAGAATTACAAGTGTGAGCCACCACATCGGGCCAAGAGCTCATTTTTTTCTTTGTTTAAGAGACAAAGTCTCTTTCTGTCACCCGGGCTAGAGTGAGGTAGCATGATCATAGATCACTGCAGCTTGAGTTAATTAAAATTTAAATAGCCACAAGTGGCAGGTGAGTACTATATTTGACAATGCAGCTCCAGAAGAAAGAAGAGTTTAAGAAGTGGTCTATGCCAGAGAACTATTAAAAAGTGCTCTCCCTGCTTCCGTCACACTCATCGCTGAAATCCCCTGGCAGTGTCACTCGTGGTGATCAGTCGGGCCCAGGGAATGACAGTCGTTTATAATTTCATTCTGTCATTCAGCAAGCCGCAGGAGACCAGCAGCTCCCGAACGCCTGCATGTGTTTATGACCCAGGAATTCTGCTTCATAAACAAAAGTTCATCTTATATAAAACAGGTCCATAAAAGTGATTCTATGTGTAGACCTGGGGTTACTAACAGAGACTCTAAAAGCGAAATACTCAAACAAAATTAATTTTAAGCACATATCAAGGTTTTATTCAACCCATTAATGAAAGAACCAGCCCAAACATAAAAATCTCTAGTTCCATGAATATATGAACAGCAGAGATTTATAGTCTGACTGTTAGGAAAGTTGTGCTGAACTAAGCTGAAACACTGGTTAATTTTCTACAAGGCAGTAAAATTGTAACCTTGGGCCAGGCACAGTGGCTCATTCCTGTAATCCCAGTGCTCTGGGAGGCCAAGGCAGGCAGATTGCTTGAGCTCAGGCGTTCAAGACCAGCCTGAGCAAGAACAAGACCCCATCTCTAAAAACTAGCCAGGCACTGTGGCAGGCGCCTGTAGTCCCAGCTACTTGGGAGGCTGAGGCAAGAGAACCACTTAAGCCTAAGAATTTGAAGTTGCTGTGAGCTGTGATGCTATGGCACTCTATTGAGGGCAACAAAGTGAAACTTTGTCTTAAAAAAAAAATGGTAACCTTGGGTATTATTTTCTCTAGCAGGCCTAGGAAGGAAGAAGGGACAGAAATGGGAAGGAAGAAGGGAAATGGCACCTCAGACTCGGGAGAGACTGACCCTGGGTTGACATTTCCCGACACCCAGTGTCTCCTTCAAATACTTGGACGTCTATCTAGGATACCGACTCTTCTCTTGGCCTTTGCTCTCACTCATCAAGTTAGTTGTTGAATCTTCTTTTAC
>NW_003852661.1:417432-418323 GCF_000181295.1 Otolemur garnettii | reverse complement strand
CCACAAAGGCAAATGGAACTCACAAATTATGAATACCCTGCCCTTTAACAAAATCTTAGTATGTTTTTACATTTTTTTAAATCGATGAATGTAATTTTAAAATCACCTTTAATTTTTACATTAACAATTGTTTTTTGAAATATAATTATCTGGAGCAATGTTTAAAAAGCTTTTAAAACAGCAGTTGTCAACCTGCAGGTTGTGATCCCTTTGGGGGTTGAAAGACCCTTTCACAGGGGTCACCTAAGACCATCCTGCATATGAGATGTTTATAATATGATTCATAACAGTAGCAAAATTACTGTTGTGAAGTAGCAACGAAAATAATTTTATGGTTGGGGGTCATCACAACATGAGGAACTGTATTAAAGGGCCGTGGCATTAGGAAGGTTGAGAACCACTGGTTTAAACCATTAAAAGTCCCCAGCGGTCTCTAACCTACTGTAAGAAAAGGAAGGAATGAAAAAAGGGAGAGAGGGAGGAAGGGATGAAGGAAATAACAGTAAACCATCACGTTTCTGAGTATTAGAAGAATCATCTTTTCTTTTCAAGTTAGGAGGTTACAGATCAATTATTATGCCTACAGGAACCATTGATGGTGGCAGCAGTAACACATCGAGGTGGCGTCTTCCTTTGACCCTCAGTCCAGGTGTCGAGCGCTACAGTACTCTGAAGCCGTGCGTCTTCCTTACGGAAGTTCATTTCTCTGATCTTTTTTTAAAAGGGCGTCTTAGACATTTTTCTTCCACGTCATTCCTGGACTAACCTGCTTGCATCCTTTCACTCTGCTTTTCCTCCCCCCCTTCTCCCCCGATCCATTTCAGACTCCACCACCAGACTTGTCTTTCTCATTTATTGCTTTATTTTAAATTGGCATGGGGTGTGAGCCAG
>NW_003852661.1:412143-414369 GCF_000181295.1 Otolemur garnettii | reverse complement strand
CTGGGAAGCACAGGGGTCATTTACAGCTGTTTTCATTGCAGAAGGGTTTTGGAGAAACACATTTGGCTCAGAGTTTTCAAATCAAATATCCCTCATAAGAGACTCTTTGCTGCTATTTTGTTCAGTTGCCTAGGGCAACGTATGGAAGCCACCTGGAAAAAAAAAATCTTGGCCCAGATTAGAAAAGGACCACCTGTTTCCAGGAGACAAGGTTGAAGTATTTTAAATAAGATACAGTTTCGCAACCTTGACATCCTGAAGAAGACAGCGTTATGGCGCCACCCAAGGTAGAAACTGCCATTTGCAGTTGGCGTGAACTTTCTTCCGTGGTTCACCCTGGCCTTTGGGTGCACTTTGTATAGTCGAAGAAGACTGTTCAGGTCTATTCATTTTGCAAGCAGGATCCAGGCATAAAGCAGGCTGTCCAGTAACTGGAGGCACAGAGATTTTTCCTTCCTTGAGAGAATCTTCAGTCACCTATGTGGTGTTATATAGAAAGAGGACAGAATGTGACGTGGGACACGCCTTTGTGTCTAGTTTGAACTGAATTTTAAAATAGAGCCAAAGCTGTCTATTCACACGATCACCACTTGAATTTAGAGCCAAAGAACTCCTGCCTTTTCTCCTCCCACCCCTCAGAATCCTGTCTTCTGAGGAAGGTCAGAAGTGTCTGGTCAGTAATTATGACCATACTGAGTGTAAACCATAGGGTCTTGATCTTGGTAAAAAACCTTGTGCTGTGCATTTAGCTTCTTTGAAAGAGAAGTGGGAAACCAGGCAGCTTTGGGGTTTGGGGGCCAAAGGGAGGAATCCTCAGTTAGGGGTGGATCAATCCACTCTCCACCTTCCCACACGCCTCTGTCTCCTGGGAAGCTGACCCTTATGGACAGCATCAGCTGGCTTCCTTCACTTCCTGGGTTCTTCCTGGGTTCAGCCAGTAAGAGGCACAGAGACCCAGGGCAGCGGGAGAGGGAAGTTGTGATACTTATCCCTGACGGGCCGTCGTTCAAGGTGTGTATGCTCTTTTAGCAAAGGCCACAGCTCTTATCATGAAGCCCTCTCCTGCACCTGCCCTCTCCTGGCTCTAGTAACTACCCTCTTCCCACTGGCCCTGGTGCTTCCTGTCTAGAGAGAATAAAGCCCCCGCCATCAGTAGCTAGGATGTGAGTCTGCTTTCTTCAGATGATTTCTCTTGACTTTGCCGATGCCTCTGTGAACAGTCCCTTCATTAAACTCTTCCCAGGCCCTAATTTGAATGTGTCATCTGTGCTGTTTTCTGGGGTCCAGAGTTCCATAGAAGGCAGCCCATGGACAGGCCATGTCCAGTGATGCTGGGCTTCCTAGTAATCTTGGTGGACAGAAGCGAGGGGTGGCTTTTGGAAAGTAATGAAAGAACGTTCACAAATCAGATAAGCAGCCAGGCATGATCTAGACTTTTACCCCCCAAAACAAACACCTTCTCAGACACTCACAAAGCCCCAAAATATATTATGCCGCAATCTGAGCTTCAATAAATTAGAAAAAGTAAAAACACTACAGACAACATTCTCTGATCACAAATGTAATAAGATTAGAAACTCATTACAAAATCAGAAAACA
The DNA here is from genome assembly GCF_000181295.1 of Otolemur garnettii. Taxonomy (NCBI): domain Eukaryota; kingdom Metazoa; phylum Chordata; class Mammalia; order Primates; family Galagidae; genus Otolemur; species Otolemur garnettii. Next base: position 412,770 of record NW_003852661.1, on the reverse strand, counting down.
AAAGTTTTCACTCTAACTGGAATACTTCAAACCCTGTATGTAAATAACCCTTTGATCAAAACCAAAACTCAAAAGGAAGTTGGCAGATTTTTATTATAAAAATCAATCACAGTGAAAACATGCCATTATCAGGACTTAAAGAAGAGCTTGAAGGAAAATGGAATGTTTATTTCAACATAAAAGAAAAATATGTGAATTAAGTGTTTGGCTTTAAAGGGAAAGCAAAAGGAAAGCTATTGAGTTAGAAAATAGAAAAATAGTATTAAGAAATAAATTTAATAGCTAATTTGTTGGGGCGAAAGTTAGGTGCACAACTAGTAGGATGAAATGATAATGGGACAAAGTATAGAAACACAAAGTAAGAAATGATTTTTTAAAAAAGTAATCACAGCAGGGCGGCGCCTGTATCTCAATGGGTAAGTCATCGGCTACATACACCCAGGGTGGCGGGTTCAAACCCAGCCCAGCCCTGCTAAAACAACAATGACAACTGCAACAGGAAAAAAAACCAGCCAGGTGTTGTGGTGGGCACCTGTCATCTCAGCTACTTGGGAGGCTGAGGCAAGAGAATCACTTGAGCCCAGGAGTTGGAGGTTGCTGTGAGCTGTGATGCCACAGCACTCTACC
>NW_003852661.1:387270-411471 GCF_000181295.1 Otolemur garnettii | reverse complement strand
TAAGCTCTGACATCACAGTACTCTACCGAGGGTGACAAAGTGAGACTCTGTCTCTAAAAAAAACATATACACACACACATATATATATGTACATATACATATATATTATCCCATTAAAAGAAAACCACAAAATTTCACATTTTAAATGATTTGACATTAAGATATCTATTAATATAATTTATCAGATTATAGAAACACTCATCTCTTTGGGGCTCAAATGTATTTTTAAACATTTAACAAGATTCTTCTTTACACAAAACTCGATAAAATAGAAATAGACTAGAAATTAAATTTCAGTCATTTCTGCCTCAAAACCAGCAGCTTGCTTCCTGGAAATCAGCACAGTCATTTCCTCTCAAGTCGGGAACAACACAAAAATAATCGATATGTCCACCAATTTTTAAAATTGTCCTAGAGGTGTTGGCTAATGCAAATAGACAAGAAAAAGAAGTTAGTCGCAGTGAGGATTTAAAACTTTGTTATTTGCATGTGATTTGACTGGATGTGTGGAAATCAAAAGAACCCACAGGAAATTGTGATTAGAAGATACAAAATTGGTACATATTAATTAAAGATTGTTAGATTTAGGGTCAGGGTTAGAAAAAAGATTAAATACACACATATGTACATTAAAAAATTGACTAGTTAAAATACATACCATAGTTTTGGATTAGAGGACTCAACTTCAAAAAATATCAGTTCTTCCTAAACTTATATATAATTGCTATATTCCAATGAGAATGTCAACAGTGTTTAAATTAGACAAAGTGATTCAAAAGTTTATATAAAAAACAAATATACAGGAAACTGAATAACAAGAGTAATTGGGGAGTGTGGGTGTGTGTGACTAGGCTGGGCAGAAACTATTTATCTTGAACAATTAAAACATTGTGGAGGGGCTCTTTTACAACCAGAGCTTTACCTTGAAGTGAGAACGATGTAACCTAAAAATTTGTACCCTGCTAGTAATCTGAAATTTAAAAAAAAGCAAAACAAAACATCACGGAACTGGGCCAGGCACGGTAACTCATGCTTGTAATCCTAGTACTCTGGGAGGCTGAGGCAATTGGATTGCTTGAGCTCAGGAGATCGAGACCAGCCTGAGCAAGAGCCAAATCTCCAAAAACACCCAGTGTTGTGGCAGGTGCCTGTAGTCCCAGGTACTCAGGAGGCTGAGGCAAGAGAATCACTTGAGCCCAAGAGTTTGAAGTTGCTGTGAGCTGTGACGCCACAGTACTCTACCAAGGTTGACAAAATAAGACTCTCTCTCAAAAAAAAAAAAAAAAAACCAAAACTGTGGAATGGTACATAAGTAGATAGAGAAATAATTAAAGAAACAGGAATGCACAGAAATATATCCAAGTTTAATATGTGGTAAATGTGACATCGTAAATCAGTAAGACAAATATAGCCTTTTTAACCAATGGTTTTGGCTCATCTGAGTAGCCTCTGGAGGCAATGAATAATTTGATCCTTAAAATAAAGCCAAATGATTGTAGCATTTAAGTGTGGGGTGGAGTGTGGGAAGACACAGGACAAGTCTTAATTATCTTGGAGTGTGAAATATCTAAGTTTGATTCAAAATCCAGAACCATTCAGGAAAAGATTGACCTCAAAGTCCCACGTGTGGCCATCTCTGCCATACGCAAAATATGAAGAAAAATAATAACCTGGAAAAAAATATTTGCAATCCCTCTTACAAAAGGCTAATGTGTAGATTTTCTATCAGGAAATCTAATTAATCTCTTTGGAGCACTTATCAGATTTTATAATTATATATGTGTATTTGTATATTAATTTATTTATGGTTTTTCCATCTCACAATCTTTGGGCTTGCAGAAGGCAAGGACCAGGTTTATTTTATTCCCTAACACATCATCCAGTAGCAGAACACAGTGAGCATTCCGTCATTACTTGTTGATTGTCTAACAAACCCCTGAAGTGCATGCAATGAGTGACAACTCTAGAATCCAGGCGACCTGAGATAGTTCTCATCCAGCGATCGTACCTCCCTCATACCAAATTATGACGTGTTTTACATGTCATCACATGATGAGTTTTTTTGGATATGATTAAACTTGATACAACAATTGCAGATAGATAACAAATGTATTAATACTTCTCCAAATTTTAGTTGTACTTAATTATGACATTCTTTCAACACGTAACTATTGATCCCCTCCTATGTCTCAACAGTGATCCTGTTCTTACGGAGCCTACCTTCTAAAGTAAAGAAGATAATTCATATGCACAAATGAATATAACAAGGCATACAGGAATAAATAAAAGCATTCTAACAAAATTCTTTGGAAATCAGAAGAGAAAGAAATTATTTCCACCTGGGAGCAACAGGCAAAGGCTTTATGAAGGAGATAACACTTGTGGGTCTTAAATAGTGGGTAAGATTTGAGTATGGGAAAATAGCAGAGAGGTATTCTAGGAGAAGGACGAGCAAGAATCCGCAAATGACGCAGAGAGTGTATAGAATGCATGGCCAAGGGCAACTGATTTGAGGTGAATGGAGCCTTGGGTGTGAGGAGGGGAGCAGAGAGCCTTGGTGTTGGAGACCCGGCAGAGTGTAGCTATGAAGGGTTACGTTCGCTTTCTGTTAGTTACAGGATTTTGGATTTCATTGCTGAGAATTAGAAGTCACGGACAGAGTTTGGTTAAGGAGAGACACCTTCAGATTTTATAAAACTCATTTGACAGCAGAGATTTAGAAAGGCAGAGCTTGAGAGGAGGGGAATCAACGTGTGAAATATTTGGGATTAGAGTCAGCAGGACTCACAGAGCTAAGATACCTGTGACTGCGAACAGCTCCGCACAGAATCAAGTCATGGTCCTAAATTTTGAGATATAAACTGTAGGTGGCATGGAGTGCAGGGAAGGGGGTGTCACTCAACAAGGGAAGGAGAGGCCTGGGCAGACCTTTGAACAAGGCAGTCCCCAGGTTACGGACTAGAGAGGTTCCATAGGTTTGTTTGTTATTTGAATTTGTATGTAAGTTGGAACAAGTACATTGACCTTTTACCTGTAATAGTCTCCTTTCATAAGGGCAAGTTGAACCTGGGTCGGTTGTTTGTAACTCAGGGACTGCTGTACCTATGAGAATTTGCCTTCTGTGAGTCCCCGGCCAGCTGGTGCTGCTACGTAAATCACAATCTTAGAGTGTTAAGGATCTATGCTTTGTATTCAAATACAAATCAAGAATCCAAAACCTGGCTTGCTCCTTTTTACTAACAGACCCAAGTAATTAAGCATTTTGAACATAAAGCAGGATTTAGCTAGAGTGATCTAAAGAAAGAGGAACATGAGTTAGAAATGTATCTTGGTTGTTCACTGGGTGTCTACCAAGTAACGAGACGTGCTCCTTCACTCAGGGGAGTACACCACATCTGACATGGCGGCCTGGGCTGGAGTCACCGCCTGGTCAACTCCACGATAATCCACTACTGCTCTCCGAGATCCGTCTGCTTTCTGTCTCAGCCAAAAAGGTGAGTTGAAATAGGATGTGATGGGAATCACCACCTCTGCATCCTTGGAGAAGATGCATCCTCGAAGGTGGCATTGATCCCCCCCCCCGCCCCCACCCCAGGACCTGGCACTGTTTTCATTAGCAAGTCAGGTCAAGTGGCTGGACGTGGCCTTTCCTATGAGAACAGCCCTCACACCACAGGTCAGGGAGCCAATGCGGGATCCTGCCAGTTGCTGAGTGTTTCTATTCTATTATTCATTCTGGAGCTGGGGAGATAACCACATATGGTTCTGGAAACCCACTAGATCCATTGGACAAGGACCTGAGCTAGAACTCCATTGGTCCTCTGATTTCCATAAGTCCCACTCTGACTGTAGGGACACTGTAACAATGTGAGTCTCCTGGACTCATATCAGTTCCTGCAGTCCCCAAAGATCTGATTATTGCCTTTTAGCAGGGTCCTTCCTCAAGAAAACCAGACCTCCCCTTCATTGAAAGGGCTCTGGGCCTGTAAACTGGCTGGAGTCTGGGAACTGACTGGGGACCATGACTCCGTTTTGGTGATTCAGGTGGACTTGACCTAAAGCTCTTCTGCTTTTACAGATCAAGTGAGAATTCAGCATATTCTCATCTACTTCTCTTCCAGGGACAGCACAGTCAGCTAGACAATGTTATTGGTCTCTGGGAGCCACACTGTCTTGACCCCATGTACACCATGGTAACCATAGCCCCTTGGTTTTGGTGATTAAGCATCACAGCTTAGCCCCCCTGGGATCCAATTATCCCCATTACATTTAGGGATCCAGTTTCTTGGCAGCAGTTCTTCAAGGATGTTGGGGTGCTTACAAATTTGAGATCTCTTTGGCGGTACCATACTGTCACCCCTACACGACTGTTCTTCATGGTGCTGAAATCTCTCCGGCCCTTGCTGTCCTGCCTGTCATCGCAGGCAGTGCTGTCCCCCCCATAGAAGATGCTGCTCTGTCATTTCTGCCCTTCCAGAAAGCCCCCAGGTGCCGATGCCGCAAGCCTATATAGTGTGGGTTCATTTGAATCCTTTTTAGAGGAAATTTAGAGCAATAATAAAATGCTTGTTGTTGCAGTCTTTTATTGCAACAACATTCTGGCTAGAATAGCTCAAATTTCCTTTGGGAAACTTCCCCCATTTCTCCATCCCATTGTTTGTGTGGGACAGATGCCACCCAAAGATACACAAGAGGGCCCTGACAGGTTAAGCCAGTCAAGGCATCCCATCCCTTGGCCCTGGAGCCAGATGCAGGGAAGTTCACCAGTCCAGGCCTGACTGATCAGTACTCCGTCCCCCAGACACAGTGAGCCTGCACAGATAATCCTGTACCGCCAGTCTCAGGACCGCGCAGTCCAGTAACCAGTGACAACCTGGGGAATGTTTTTTTTAATTGTAATTATTGGCTAATTGTTTCCTTTGGTCTGCCTGACAGTATGAAGATTTATTACTCTGTATGTCACAGGGAGACTTATTAGGATGGCTTCTTTAGTTTATCATCTAAGAGGGAAAGAAGGAAGTTTTCTGTAGGAAAATCTGCAGTATCTGCATTAACCTTTATTTTACCTTTCCCATCCCTGCCCCAAGGTTAATCACAAATAAAACTTGAAGGCATACACCATATACTCTTTTTCTTTTCCCTTACAGTCCGTCCCTCACATAGGATTCAAAGGGCTGGGTCATGGACCCAGGTCATAAGCCAGGTAATAATCATCCAGAGATCCACCTCTACACACACACTCACACGTGCACGCATGTGCTGGCCACACGTTTTGAAGCTTTGTATGCTGCACGGGGGTGGGGAGTGTTTACACTACAGGGTCATCAGTGCTTGTTACGCTTAGACTGGGGGCTGCCTTAGTCTCATGGGTATCAGCAAAGGAAAGTCACTCGTAGAGTCTACAGTTTGCAATTTTTAACTTTCTATGAAAAGCTGACAAAAATATGGACCCTCTAGCAAGGAAGATGTACACCTACACTTGCACACAAAGTTTTGTGTACAACGGCAGGTGGCTCACAAACCCTCTGAAATTTACACATGGACCACAAGTTATGAGAGTCCTCCTGACTTACATGCAGACCACAGGTTACCAGAGCCTTCCTGACTTACACACAGACCTCAGGTTACCAGAGCCTTCCTGACTTACATGCGGACCTCAGGTTACCAGAGCCTTCCTGACTTACATGCGGATCACAGGTTACCAGAGCCCCCCTGACTTACATGCGGACCTCAGGTTATGAGAGCCTTCTTGACTTACCTGCGGACCTCAGGTTACCAGAGCCTTCCTGAACTCTGCGGTGCTCTCCTAGCACTTGGCACTGATCCTTCAAAACAGATTTTAATGGCTTTTATTTCCTTAAATTTTCCCTGCTGGAAACAACAGAAGCCAGAGTGGGCAATTTAAAAAATTGTATTAGATGCTTATTCACCATTTCCTATGAATCAATAACAAGTCCAATTGTTTTTGCAAGAGTGAAGACAATGAGAATTTGTATTCTGATAGAACATTTTGTGCTTCTATTTTTCTTTCACATTTTCTCTTTAGGTTTTTGGGGACCTGTAAATAGAGCCGCTTCAGAAGGTAAGGCAGCAACAAAGCTCTTAATACCTTCTTTTCCTCCCCATTTATTCCCTCTTGCTTCTGCAAAGAGCATTTGAAGGTTATGCTCATACAAGCCCGGCTCTTCCTAGGGAAGCAATTTCTTTCTAGTGATTTACTAAAAATAAAGAGCCTTCAATCACTCGCCTTTCCGTCGTTTGCAAAGGGTTGGACTCTGTGAATGCGTTTGTTTGTCTTGGTCTGATGGTCCCTATGGGAATTTATGGTCCCAATCATTGCCCTGCTCTCTGGTCCTTTCTGTTTTTGCACACTGACTGCCCACAAGGCTGAGCTCAGAGTAACTGCGGGTTTGTTTGCAGCTGTGTTCACAGGAAGATTTGCCGAGGGCAGCACCATACCAGGCAGACAAGAAGAGGACAAAGGAAAATTGCACTTGACCTAAAGGACGGCAGCGCCACGGAACAGACCCTAAGAACAGCAGAGAAGCAGTTCACACATATTCATTAGTGCGGGGACACGGTCAGCTCCGTCTGGTCTCTCTCACCTTATGTCCGACTCATCAGAAATCCTAATGGTTCCACTTCCCAGTGTCATATCCAAAAGCCCTACTATTTCTCCCCACCTCCACTGCTAACATACTGTTGCAAGCCAATCAGATCTCTTATCTGGATTACATGGAAAGCCTCCTAATTGGCCCCCTTGCTGCCAGCCTAATCCTTTACACAATAGCCAAAGTATCCCTGTAAAATGAGACAGCACATGTTATTTGTTCACTCAAAACCCTCAAATAGCTCCCATCTCAAGGTAGAAACCAAAGGCTTTGGGGCACGCACTACACGGTCTTCCTTACCTCCTCAAACTCCCAGACTTATCTCCAACTACTCTCATTCCCTCTGCTTCATCCACACTGGCCTCCATTCACCTGGGACTTTGCACCATCTGGAATGTTCTTTTCCCAGATAAGCACAGTCAACTCCACTACTCAAATGTCATCTCACAAAGAACAATCCTGACCACTTTTCCCTCCTAAATCACAGGATCTTGCTATGTTGCCCAGGCTGGTGTCAAACCCCTGAGCTCAAGGGATAGTATCACCTCGGCCTCTCAAGTATCTGGGACTACGGGTGCCAGCCATCACACCCAGCTTCTGACCATCTTTTAAGAACTGAACTCATCTGCCTTTCCACTTTTTCTGGTAGAAAAAAAAATACGTGAGACTTTACAACACAAACTATTATTTACTCATTATGCTTGTTTATGGTCCATGCCTCACTGCCCTTACACTACCCGCCCGTCGCACCACTCCCTCCAATCAGAATGCAAGCTCTGTAGGAACAGGACCTCTTTGTGTGTTCCCAAATAGTCCCTGGCACCTGGTAGGCAATCAGTAAATACATGTTGACTGGATTGTGAGAATGGATTTAACAAATATCAACATTAAATTGACTATACACGCGATGATTAGAAAAGGTACAGACCAGATTGCTGTCAGGGGTGCAGTCAGGGCAGGGGTCAAGGAAGGAGCAAGCTGGCATTTACTGCCCACCTGCTCCGTGATCAGCACAGTCACGGGCCGCCGCACACGATGCGCCCAACAAACCGGCAAGGTGAGCACTCCTGTCCTCACTCTATAAACACGAATTTCCCCAAAGTCCCACATAGTGACAGATGCTAAAATAATAAGCAGGCACCCAGTTGCCACACTGACAAATACGACTAAATTTTCAAAGATCCAGCTGCGAAGCCAGAAAAGCAGCCTCCAAGATGGAGCCTGGGAAGCTGAGTGGAGGCCGTGCAGCGGGCCCCACCTGCTCAGCTCACCTGTCCTGCCCGTGATGAGAGTCAAGGCTTCGCTGTCATGGTTGTGCAGATGTCTTAATCTCAGAAGACTTTGGGGAGGTAGGCACACATGCACAGTTAAGTATTGTGATATCGTTGGAGCAAAAGTGACTTCAATTTTTTTCTAGGTATTTTGTTAGGGTAGAGGTTACTTTTGTTACTGTGTTCCTAGAGGGAAGGTTATCTTTATGTTGTTTAAACATTTTGCGTTGTTAGAGTGAAGACTACTTTGATGTTGTCTTCTGTCAGATTAAGTTAAATTTTTCTAGGTTTCCTTACATTTTATCATAAAAATTATTAGAATTGTAACTGAGGCAGAACAGAATTGAGAGACCGTTCTCGCTGCTCTCCTGAATCGCTGGCCTCTGACAGTGAAGTTGGTTGGACCTAATCCCCGTCTGTGCGTTAGGCTGACAGCGACAGGCAGCCAGACGTTTTTCCTCTGGTAACAGCTGTAATTCGTACAGCCTGTACAACATGACTCAGGTCATCATAGCCACTTCGTTTCTTACATTTCTGTTTTATCCTGTCTGGTGATGATTTGAACAGATGACCTTCCATGCCATAAGTAAGGCTTTACATTCACATGCAAGGAGCCAGTGTTTCTACAGCACACGATCCTTCTCCTCAATCTCCAGATATTTTTATCCAGGTCTGATAAACAACAGAGCAGGAGTGAAGAACAATGTGAACCATAACATGGTCTCTCCACAGCCTCTACGGAAACCTGAGCTTCTTTCTCTCGTTAACTAAAGAGTAATTCCTAGGGCCATATGGCAACCTTCCTGGGTGAAGGACTCAACTACAGCTCAGACTGGATTTCACCTTCCAAATGCAAATAATGTAACCTAATGGTATGTACCCTCATATTAACCCATTAAAAAAGACCGCAGTCATAATTGACAAAAGGTAATTGGAAGTCATAGCTTATATTTTCTCTTCCTTTATTACAATCCTTTGAAGCCAAAATCAAAAGACTTCTACTGAAGATTCTTGAGGAGAAAGCCAGCAAGAGTTTACTTTGGAGATTCCTCTTCAGTTTCAAGGGACAAACTACACAGGTGTAGCGAGGCAGTGAGAAGCAGGTGGAAACGGGCAGTGGAGAGAGAAGTAACATGTTCTCTGCCCACTCCTGTGAGTCTAAAACACTCCTGAGTTGCTTAATGCCCTGGCAAGAACAAAGGACTCACTGCTTAGTAAACTCCTGGCTGACAGCTGAGGTTGCTATTCCAAAGCAGAAACCGTGAGGTAGATGCAAGGAAAGTGTTTCTCTTAATTTTCTTTTCAAAATGTCAGTGAATAGAGAAATACTCAAATTGGCAAAAAGAATAAATAACACATTTTAAGAATTTTTAGCCTTATCGCCTGTCAACACGACTTAGCTTCTTTACCTAGAATCTCAAATTCTCAAGCACGATGTTCAAATTTATATTTAGGAACCAACTAAGATCATATTTCTTTAACATATAAGACAAAAAAATCAAGTGATGGTTTTGAAAGTGGGTACATGTGAATCTATCTTATGTTTAATTGATTGAATTCAGCCATTGTAAAAATTATAAAACTCTTGGGTGGCGCCTGTGGCTCAAAGGAATAGCGCGCCGGCCCCATATGCCGGAAGTGGTGGATTCAAACCCAGCCCTGGCCAAAAACTGCAAAAAAGAAAAAAAAGGAAAAAAATTCTAAAACTCTCCACCTGGTCAGCTCAGTGTGGCTAGACGTTTATTCATCTCCTGGTGCCAGTGACTTCTCTGCAGCTTTTCTGTTTTCTATTTCATTGATCTCTGCTCTGATCTTTGTTTCCTTTCTTCTGCTTTCATTTGCTTTTCTTTTTCTAGTTCCTTTAGAAGGAAGTCGAGGCCCTTGGATTTGAGGACTTTCTCTTCTTTTCTAATACAGGCATTTAGTGCTGTCAGTTTCCCCCTGTGTAGCACCTTGGCAGCGTTGGGAGTCCCCAAGACCACTGGTAAGTTCCATGACTCACTAGAAAATCTACAGTAAGTAGTTATGACAAAGGTGTAAATAAAATGTTACCAACCAGAGAAGCTAGTTAGAGACTCAGTACCCACAGGTGTTACTGGCAACTGGCCAAGTTGGCACGCTCTGCCCGGCACATGTCCAAATCCCCAGAGGGAAAGCAAGTGTCCAGCATAAACCACACTGTCTGCACGAGCAGTTTAGGCACAGTGAGCCACTCTGATCAGTGGGGTTGGTGAGTTCTCTAGAAATCCAAGTTCTCAGATGCCAGCCCAAGGCCAACCTTGCTGGCAGGCCTGATATGGTTACTACTCCTTTCTGCATAAGGGGCATGCACCCTGAAGATTTGGCGTGTTGTGCTTTCGTTTTTATACTGTTCCAAATACTTTCTAATTTCTCTTTTTTTTGTTCTTCCTTAATCCATGGGTTATTTAGATTCAAAATATTTAAGAATTTTTCCAGAGATCTTTTTGTTATTAATCTAATTCCATTGTGGTCAGAGAGTGTATTTTGTATGACTTGAATCCTTTTACATTTGAGTCTCATCTCATGACCCAGAACCTACAGTAAGTAGTTATCACAAACTATAGTCAATGTTCTTTGTACACTTGACATGAAGGTATATTCTGCTGTTGTTGACAATAATATTCTGTAAATGTCAACATAGTTGGCTGACTGCATTGTAAGAGTCTGCTATTCCCTCCCTCTCTTCTATACCCTTCTATAGACTACTGAAATTTCCAACTATAATTGTGAATTTGACTACTTTTCCTGCAGTTCTAGCTTCATATGTTTTGAAACTCTTTTATTAAATGCATAAATAAAAAAGGTCAAAGCCTTATATTACCTGACTCCCAGACTTATTTTTAAGCTACAGTAACCAAAGCACTGTGATATTGCCATAAAAATATATAAAATCAAAAAACAAAACTAGAGTCCAGAAATATAACCACATATATATCAAATGATTTCCCACAAGATGCCAAAGCAATTCATTTGGGAAATCAATCTTTTCTAAATGATGCTGAAACAACTTAGATGCATGTTCTTTCAGCATTTAGTTGCTAGTAGGCCTGATACTACCTGATATGGTTACTACGAGCAGTAGGCCCATATCAGGCCTCCTAGCAACCAGATGCTGAAACAACATGCAAAAACATGAGCTAACCCCCACCACAAATCACATATAAAAATGAATTTGAAATGGATCACAGACATAAATATAAAGGATAAAAGTATAAGACATCTAAATAACAATATTGGAGAAAATCTTAGCGATTTGGTTTAGACAATCATTTCCTAAATAAGACAAAAAGTATGATCTGTAAAGTTTTAAAAACTGATAAGCTGCACTTGATCAAAATTTTGAATGTTGGCTCTTCAAAAGTCATTCTAAAAAATAAGAAAGCAAGCCACAGTCTGGCAGAAAATACTTGCAGAACCTATACATGAAAACACACTTGTATCCAGAATACACATAACTTATATAACTCATTAAGAAGAAATAACTCAATTTTTTCTAAATGGCAAAATTTTAGACACTTTAACCAACACATACAAATGGCAAATAAGCGTATATAAAAATGCCCCAAATCACTGGTCTTTAGAGAAATACAAATTAAAAATATAAAAAGACATCATTAACCACCCGAATGGCTAATACTAAAAGACTGATGATACCAAGTGCTGGCAAGTGCTGGTGAGAACACAGACTGGAACAGCCTCTGTGGAAAACATGTCTGGTGTGTCTTAAACACATAGTGTCCACAGGACCCAGCAATTCAACCCTGAGGTATTTACCCATGAGAAATTAATGCCTATGTCTACATAGAGGTGTATTCTCAAATGTTCATAGTTGTTTGTTAATAAACTATTATTAGTTCTAAACCAGAAACAATGCAAACTGGTGAATGGAAAATAGTGATCTAGTCAGCAATACTAGTCAGGAGTAAAAAGGAACAAACTATTAACACGGACGGCCTCAAAAATATTGTGCAGTGTGAAAAAAGCCAGACTTAATGGTCTACTAAGTGTGATTCAATTTATATGAAATTCTAGAAGAGGCCAAAGTATACAAAAAGCACACCTGTCTTTGCCACAGGAGGAGGGGGTTGGCTAAAAGGGGCAGGAGGAAACTTTTGGTGGTGATAAAAATGTTTTCTGGGTTGATTGTAGTAATAATTACATGACTATATACATTTATCAAAACTCATCAAAGTTGTCCAGTTAGAATTGGTCAATGTTATATATAAACTATACCTTATAAAAGCTGATGTTAAAAACATTTAACTGTTACTTCAGCTGTTTTAAATGTTGAAGCTTATAATATACATTTAAAAAGTATACAAATCATAAATGTACAAACACCCATTTTATGTACTGTCAGGATCTGCTTCTGACACTACTTGTCAGGGCCTGGGACTGGCCAGGTCTCGGGCCCAGCTTAGGTAGGTTCCGGACACGGACTGCTAAGCTACCTTGCTCAGGAACAGTTTCTTTTAGGTGCTTGAGGGCTATTTACTTTAGCTGGAGAGAGGGGTCGGAGGAGAGAGAGAGAGAGTCTTAGAGAGAGTAAAGCAGTCTACTTAGAACAGATAGATCTTAGCCTTTGGCAGAGCTTGGTAATCTTCAGCAGAGAGATGCTGTGCTGGAGTTCTGCAGGCAGAAGAGGAGACAGAGTCAGAGTAAGCGTGTCTGTGATAGAATGCACATGCTTTTTTCCTGCCTTCTCCTCCAGCCTAATATAAATAAGGCTGAGCTCATGCCTCTCAACACCACAGGTATAGAGACTGCCAATTCACCAATGCTCTCATCTCGTGAGCTCTCTCATGCTAAATCCCTCTCCATGCCCTGTTCACCAAGGTGTTCCATTACAGGTATTTCCTATAACTCACTCTTCCTAGCCATAGGCTATACGGGCTGCTACATTTCCCCCCTTTTTTATATACAAACAAAATAATTTTTAATGTGGTAAGGGCAGTTCTTCCTGTTATCTAGCCCTTTTCTTTCTAGGCAAAAGATGGTAATTATCAGAGTTCAGAATTCCAGGTATGGGCTCTTTAAATGAGGAAGCCCAATATAGATGTAAACGATTAGCCACTGCTAAGGAAAAATGATGATTGTGATGCTAATTCCCTTAAAGGACTTTTTAAACTGAGAAAATCTTTGCCGAGAGAATTTACCATTTCTTTAACTGTATGAACTTTCCTTTGATGTTTACTTAACAGATGAACAAAAGATAACACTTTCCTCGCCATCTTTGCAAGCAAAGATTTTTCCCTCACTATTCCGAAGGTTTTGCTACTCGTGGTCCTAAATCCACCCTTCACAGATCAAAAGACTGTGACTCAAGGACTAATGGTTCCACCCTTTGCATTTTCTCTCAGAGGCTCTGTTACTCGTGGTCCTCAGTGGCCCCACACTTCACAATTCCTCAATAGCAGAATTTTTCCTGTTTTCAAGCTGCTTTTCCAGCGAAATTTTTGCTAATTGATTCCAGACTCTTTTCATATGGAGTTCCCTAGCACAAAGGTGGTTTAACTTTTAGTTACCCTTCCTTCCCTTTGTTCTCACCTCTCATAATCTTCCAAAGGCTTCACTTGCTTTCAAGTGTCACTTCCTCTTTGGGCCACTTCCCCTTTGGGCCATGTCCAGGCTCTTTAGCTGACCCAGTTATAGTACACAGACAGATATAGTGCACAGGTTGATGAGAGGTGGGTTACCCCTTCACCATGCAGGATAACTAAATATTCCACAAAAATATTTAATCTAATTATTCTCCATCATCCATTGGTCTGGTTTAATTTCCTGTTTTACGCTGAGGCACCACAGGTCTAACCAAGCTGGCAGAGTGTTCCCATGACATAGAATTGAATTATACTGTTTTTCTGAGAATTGTTTGAAGTGGAAAATATTAAAGAAACTGTTTTATAGGTGAAATGCCTATATGCCTCAGTTGACCCTTACAGAAACACTATTCTAACTTTCATTTACCAGTGGGTCCTGATTTTGGCCTAGCTTCCCACATTTATGGCATTTGATGTTAACTTGGAGATTTACACTCTGATCTTCCAGCTGCCCAATTTGAGTTGTCATGTCAATACAGCATTTACCTGCTTCAACTATAAGACTATTCATCTGATCTTTCAACTGTTTTATATCAGCTGCCATGATCTTTTTTTTTTTTTTTTGAGACAGAGCCTCAAGCTGTCCCCCTGGGTAGAGTGCCATAGCATTACAGCTCACAGCAACCTCCAACTCCTGGGCTCAAGCGAGTCTCCTGCCTCAGCCTCCCAAGTAGCTGGGACCACAGGCGCCCGCCACAACGCCCGGCTATTTTTTGGTTGCAGCCATCATTGTTGTTTGGTGGGTCTGGGCTGAGGATTCAAACCCGCCACCTTAGGTGTACATGGCTGGCGCCTTAGCCGGTTGAGCTATAGGCGCTGAGCCAGCTGCCATGATCTTAATTTCATCTTTAAGCTGTTTCATTTGTTACTTCAACTGCTGTATCTTATTTTCCATGATTTTTCTCTACTGGCTTTCTTTTGGCCTTCTACTTTTTACAATCTTTTCTTTTCAATTCTTAGAACCTTTGACTGCCTTAAAGGGACAGGAACTCTTTAGCTGTTTTTTACTCTGGAGTTTTAGTCTTACAAAACTTCACTTCCTCTATTTCTTCACCAGCCTCAATCTACCTCACTTCTTTTCTTTTTAAACAGAACTCTTAACTGCCAAAAAGAGATTCCAGCATTAGTCTCCCAAAAGCTACTTCCTGCTGGCATTGGGTGAAGATATATGGGAAGCAGTTAGAAGTTCTCTTCCCTACGTTAATAAACTCTTGCAACCTATTCCCAACCTTTTCTCTTTGCTGTTTTACCAAAGGCTTTTCTCACCCCTGAGGCTAAAGGCTTGTTTACTAAAGGTTCTTATCTCCTAGATCTTTTCTCTTTCCGGAACTCTTGTTTAAAGGCTTTTTTCTGCTTTTTTATCTCCAGCCACTTCACAGAAGAGACTAAAGGCTTTTACCAGCTTCCCCCCCCCACCCCCACAGAAGTAGTAGTTAGAATTTGGAAAGAGAAAACGTAGGAAAGAAGAGGAAAAACCAAATGAAAAAGGCCTTGCTGTTGGCTATCTTTCTTAGATATTTCTTTTCCCTCTGAATATTTCTATTTCTCTTCTTATTTTGCTAAAGCTTATTTCCCTCTCGGTCTGCATTCACTGAATCCTGCTCATAGCACCATTTGTCACATCCCACTTCTGACACTGCTTGTCAGGGCCCAGGACTGGCCAGGTCTCAGGCCCGGCTTAGGTGGGTTCTGGATGCAGACCACTAAGCTACCTTGCTCAGAAACAGTTTCTCTTAGGTGCTTGAGGGCTATCTACTTTAGCTGGAGAGAGAGAGTGTGTGGGTGTGTTAGAGAGAGTAAAGCAGTCTGCTTAGAACAGAGGTCTTAGTCTTTGGGAGAACTTGGTAATCTTCAGCAGAGAGACGCCGTGCTGGCATTCTGCAGGCAGAAGAGGAGACAGAATCAGAGTAAGCGTGTCCATGATAGAATGCACATGCTTTTTGACTGCCTTCTCCAGCCTAATATAAGGCTGAGCTCATGCCTCTCAACACCACAGGTGTAGAGACTGCCAATTCACCAATGCTCTCATCTCACGAGCTCTCTTCATGCTAAATCCCTCTCCATGCCCTTTTCACCAAGGTGTTCCATTACAGGTATTTCCTATAACTCACTCCTCCTAGCCATAGGCTATATGGGCTGCTACAACATACCACCCAGGGACAGAGGACACTGTGAATACCCTGGAAGGCCCACTCATTCCTTCCAAGTGAAACTTGACTGCTGCTTAAGTTTGTAAAAATATACTTTGATATTCCCTTTATTTCAGTATTTTCCTAAAGGAAATTGTGTAGTAAAGAGTTAACTTTTTCCCATGAGAGGCCTGGCCCTTGCATGACAAGAGACTCCTGAGAGTTAATTGCTGGCCCTTGAAATGTCCTGGCTAATAAGCATGTCTGTTTACCTGGAGATCTTGGGCCAAGAATTATCAGCTCAGACTTCCAGAAGGACTGAGTACTAAAGGTCAGCTGCATGTGCAGTCAACCATGTCTATGTGACCAAGTCTCAATAAAAACTCAGAACACCATGTGTATTATCACACGGCTTTGCAAGAGTCGGTCCTATCCACAATGGGAGACAACAGAAAGCTCCATGCATGGGACTCTCCCGACTCTGCTCCACGTGCCTCTCTCTCCCTTTGGCTGATTTTAATCCGTATCTTTTCATTTTTAATAAGCTATAACCCTGAGCATTAATAGTTTCAGTGAGTTCCATGAACCCCTCTAGCAATTACCAAACCTGAGACTGGTCTTAAGATCATCCCAATTCCCAGCTGGCATCAGAAGTGTCAGTGTTCTTGGGGATCCCAAACTTTGGAGTTGGTGTAGAAAGTGAGAGTGGTTCTGGGGACTCTTAAACTCTGCCAAAATCATATAGCATTACTTAGTGTCTGGCTTCTTTTACTCAGCATTATGTTTCTGAGAGTCATCTATACTGTAGCTTTAAGTATATGCACCTTAAATGCTGCTATGTAATAATGTATCATATGAATTCCCTGTAATTTAACTCACTGTACTATAGGTAGACATTTGGATTTTTTCCATAGTTGCACTATGGTACTGACAGACCTACAAGGAAAAATTGAGAAATCTATAACCATAGTGGGAGATTTTAACACATCTGTCTCAACTGGTAAGAACAATTAGATCAAAAAAATGAGTAAGAACACAGATTTTTACTACACAATTAACAAATTACATTTAGTATCACCCAATATCTAAAAGTCCTTTGGGCCTCCTTTGGACATAATAATCATGAATATATCTCAAATGTCTAACATATTCTTATACTATTTTCAGATCTTAATATGCAAGTATTATTTCAGTGGATTTTCATAACAACTCTTCCAATTTTACAGCTAAAAAAACTGAAGCATAGAAAAGTTAAGAAATTCGTCCAAAATCCCACAGTTAATACATAGCAAATTTAGAATTAAACTTTTAGGAAATCTGATTCTAGAGCCAAGTTCTGATTTCCTACACTGTTATATTTTTCCAACATTTTCTATTTTGTCTCTCTCTCTTCTTGAGTCAATTTTGGTATCTTTTTTCCTTTTTTTTTTATTAGATCTTAATTGTGTACATTACTTCTATCATAGAATACAGTGTGTTGCTTCCATATACAGTTTGAAAAACTCTCATCCATCTGGCTAACATAGCCATCATGTCTTTCTCATAATTGTTAAGACATTTATATTCGACCTTTAGACAAATTCACACGTACCCTAATAATTTTGGTATTTTTATCTTCCTAGAAAATCATCTATTTCATATGGATTTTAAAATCTATTAGCATGACTTGAATTACAAATTTTGATGTTAAGTCCCAGAATTTGTATCACAAATAAAATTATTTTTAGCCTATATTCTCCTCCCCATATCATGAACCTTATAAATTCATCCAGAGGAAATTATACATCTGGATCTTGTAGTGAAATTCCACAACGAAAATAGTCATCATTTCATCTACATGTTTCTGAAAGCTTGATGCTTGGAGATTAAATATCACTAACATATAATAAGATCCATAATTATCTAGGCAGACATAATCCACAGAAAGCAATTTTTCTCTAAAACAGTCTTAAGTATTACTACTACAAAAGCAGTACATGCTGGGAGGAAAGTGTTCAAAATTTTTTTCTTTAAAAAATAGTCTTTTCTTTCTGCATGATTAATTCGACCTATACTTCAATTCTACCTTTGTTCCTCCTGGAAACATGACCTAGGCCAGGTTGCAGTATTGTATAGAATTTCGAAATAAAAAATCCGATGGTACCTGGACTGGGGACAAACTAGAAATAACTACATATTAGTTTTCTCTTTAATTATGAGATAATTAAATTATTCTTAAAAAAAAAAAGGCAGCTGAAGCATTTTTCCTCTGTATGATATGTTCATGTAAATAATCAGATCTTTTGCAGAATCACACACCAGTTCCCCTGATCATAGTAGCTTTGCAGAATGTGGACATTACTCAAAGCCTGGCAGGCAGCCTCCAGCTCCCCTTCACGAAACACATGGTAGTAACGATGGAGGACAGGACCTCGGTCATGAGATGCTGCTGGATCAAATGTCTCAACAGGTTTACCCTTGTCAGAGTTTCCTCTAAGGTGCCAGGGAACCAGCACATCTTGAGAATGAAAAGAAGTCCTGTTAGTATGAATAGGCAGCTTAGAGTCTGTAACTTTCCCTGAATTACATCCTCCTTCCTCAAAGCCATTAATGGTGGGGATAGAAGATGCTGAGTCTTGACTGCCCAAATCAGGCATTTGCTCCACAGGCAACCCTGGCATCGAGGCATCACTGTTTATCTCCTCTTTCTTTCCTTGGCTAATCCTGTTTTCTCTAAGATACTTGGACTTCTGCTTATTGTATTCTTGTTCCATTGCCCAGACGTAAATGAGTGCCTTCCCCTTAGGCCTCAGGAGTCGAACAAGTTCTTGAACAGCTGCCACCCTACGTTCCTAAAAAACAAACAAACAAACAAAAAAAACCATTTTTCAACCAAACAGATACAGAAAAAAATGGGAAAATATCACTGACTACAGGACTATTTTCAATTAGGATGAACAGTAAGAAAATCTAACAAAATGTATTATATGAAACAAACAAATAGGAAAGGGTATTCTGTTCTGTGTTCAAGAAAAAAGTTTCGAGGAAGTAGGGAAAAAGAAATTTTGATTTCTGTTAACTTTCCCCATGAGTTCTTCCTTAACTGACTAGTGAGGATACATGAAACAACTGATGAATTCTTACAAGGCTATCAGTAGTAACATGAAGTCCTGTTAGGTCATGGATTACATTTACACAGTACGTTTTTGTACAAAGAATTGTGTAAACTATATTATGATCGCTGATAGGATTTTTTATCTTAAAAAACCCCAAAGACTCCAGTAAAAAAAAACTCTTAGATTTGATAAATGAATTCAGTAAAGTTTCAGGATACAAAATCAATGTACAAACATTAGTAGCATTTCTATACACCAATAATGATCTAGCTGAGATCAAATCAAGAAGGCAACACTATTTCTAATAGCTACAAAAACAAACAAACTAACTAACTAAGCCTAGGAATCCTTAACCAAGGAGGAAAAAGACCTCTACAAAGAAAACTACAAAACACTGATGAAAGAAATCATAGATGACACACACGAATGGAAAAACATCTCACGCTCATACATCAGAAGAATCAGTATTGCTAAAATGACCATAATGCCCAAAGCAATCTACAGATTTAGTAAAATCTGTATCGAAATACTAACATTATTTTTCATAGAATTGGTGAAAACAATCCCAAAATTCACAAAGATTGGGACCCCACTGCCACTAAGAATAGAAAAATCAGCCAAGCACGACAGCTTATATCTGTAATCCTAGGACTCTGGGAGGCCAAGATGGGTGGATTGCTTGACCTCAGGAGTTCAAGAACAGCTTGAGCAAGAGTGAGACTCTGTCTTTCTAAAAATAGAAAAAACTAGCCAGGCACTGTGGTGGGTACCTGTAGTCCCCTCTAGTTAGAAGGCTGAGGCAAAGGATCTCTTGAACCCAAGAGTTTGAGGTTGCTGTGAACTATGATATCATGGTACTCTACCTAGTGTGACAAGAGCTGACTCACACTAGAGACTCTGTCTCACCGAAAAAAGCAGTGAAATCATGTCTTCTGCAGCAGTATGGATAGGACTGGAAGCCAGTGCCTTAAGTGAAACAATTCAGACACAGGAAGACAAATATCACATGTTCTCACTTATAAATAGAAGATGAATAATATGCACACAGGTACAGGAGTGTGGAATGATAGATAAGGATGAGGAGCTGGGAGGAGCATGGATGATGAGAAGTTATTTAATGGGCGCAATGTACGATGTGACGGATACACTAAAAGACTTGACTTTAGCACTACATGATACAGTGTATCCATGTAACAAATTATACTGGCAACCGATAAGTTTACAATTAATCAATAACATACTACTAGCAGCTAATAAAAGAGTCTTAAAAGAATAGGAAAGAAGGAAAAACAGAAAGGGAAGTGAGACTCACACGTGAAGGACGAGAGTACAGAGTGAGAAAGAAAACTGGGAAGGAGAAACAGAGACGAGACGCAGAATCTGAGGAGTGAGCGCTCAGGAGGCCTAGAGTCGATGATCTCAATCTCTTCCAGCTAAAATTCTGCGAATCTGTGGGCTTAAAGCAGCAGTTCTCAACCTGTGGGTCGCGACCAATGAAAATACATCCTGCATATCAGATATTTACATTATGATTCATAATAGTAGCAAAATTACAGTTATGAAGTAGCAACAAAAATAATTTTATGGTTGGGGGTCACCACAACATGAGGAACTGTACTAAAGGGTTGCAGCATTAGGAAAGTTGAGAACCACTGGCTTAAATTAAGGCATGTAGAAATGAATGAGAATCGGACAGAAAAATGCAAACACAAGCAGCAGTAAAGCACAGAGTCCTCTGAGGCCTCTGTTTAAGGGAACGCACTCCCGTGCAGCCCATGTGCATTCTGCAGGCTCTCTCACAAAGAGGGCAAATGGGCTGGGTGTGGTGGCTCACACCTGAAATCCTCTCACTCTTAGGAGGCCAAGGCAGCAGGATTGCTTGAGTTCAGGAGTTTGAGACTGCAAGCACCAGACCTCCATCTCTACTAAAAACAAAGAAACATCAGCCAGGCATTGTGACATGTCCTGTAGTTTCAGCTACTTGGACTGAGGCAGGAAGATCACTTGAGCTTAGGAGTTTGAGGTTGCTGTGAGCTATGACATCACAGCACTCTAGGCTGGGGCAGCAGAGTAAGACTCCGTCTCAAACAAACAAACAAAAAAACTCAACGAGGGAAAATGGTGTGACAGAGAACAGAAAGAAATAAAAAGCTAAAACAGGGCCCCAGATCAGTGAAATCCGTGAACTTTTCCTGCCACTTTCGTTACAAGCTCTTAGAGAAGGAGCGAATACTCACTACGGTTGCAAAGTGGTGAATAACAGCAATGGAGAGGCAGGCGTCACAGGACCCGCCGAGGAGCGGCACCGCCAGCGCGTCACAGACAAAGGCCTCAAAGCACTTCTCTCTACAAATATCCACAAGGTTTTGGCTACGATCACATCCAATCTGTAACAAAGAAATAAAGAATTTCATAACATTTTGTTTAAATATCACAAAAAAATAAGAGCTAGGGGCCTATTCCATCATCTTAAACTCACTGGACCGATTTCATATTCGTTGTGAAATCGTGTGAGACCATGATGCTATGAGTTCTGATAGCCAGTACACAGCCAGAGTAAGTAATTGTTCAGAGCAGCATTTATTACCATAAGAGACAGCAAAGAGAACTCAAATTGGTGAACAGAAACAAAATGGTGAAAATAAAAATGACAGCAGTGGAAAAGGCAGTCCAAGTTTGTACCTAATTTATCACCATTCTGAATCTAGATCTTTTCTTAATGTCACGCATTGAAAACTGGAAATCATCCCATAAACACAGACATTTAGTCTTGGGGGGGGGCTTGTAAATAGGATGATCTAAGATATCTGTCATTTCTATTCATACAATATTGTGATGACCCAGAGAGCAGGAGGATGGATAGTATTTTTTCCTGTTTCTTTATACTTTCCAACATGCATTACTTTTACAATCTGAAAATAAAACCCCCCAGAACAATTTTTTTTTCTTTTTTTAAAGCTATGGAGGCCCTGAGGCAGCGGCAGTGCGCTGGCCCCTCCCTCAGCAGGGGAGGCACTGGCCTGCGCGGGGTCTGGCTCTGTGGGAAGGGTTCAGGGCTGGGGTTTCCCATCTTGTCTCTAGTTCTGTTGTTTTGTACATAGTTTTGTTATTTAGTTATAAGAATATCACGTCTGTCTGTACACACACACACTGCAATGTGCCCATATAAATTAGGGAAGTAATGAGAGAGGCTTAAGAAATAGTAAATCACTAGTTAATAGTTATCTTCAGAAAATTTCTTGCTAACCCAATCTCTCTAATAGGGAAAAGTCACAAATAATATCTGACTAGGTAAAGTCATAGGCCACCAATTATCAACAAGAAAGTGCAAAAGCAGAGCCTACTGAGAAACATATTTGGACAGTACTTTTCAATTAAAACACCAGAAGATATCACCTTGTTTGAACCACAGTTACAGTTACAATTTTAAGCAACACATCAAAAACCTGAGAATGTTCCCTGTAAAAAATTTAATCTGTAGTCGTGTTAAGTGCCAGATAGCTTGATAAAAGCTATGATAAAACAATCATATTGGAAAGCAAAATCTGATCGGATAAAACCACCACTATAATGATGACATAAATTTCTAAAGAAACAAGAGGGAATGGTGGTATTTGTTAATTTCAGTCTGTTTATTACTTTTCTGCAATGACCTAAAAAACAAGATTAGATGGTGAGGAAGAAAGATGACGATAATCACTGCAAATCAAGCAGAAAGAAAGTCAGGAGCAACATTACTTGCCATATATAATTCCTTATTGATGCCAAGATACTTTCCATTCCCACATCCAACATCAGCCACTATGGAGCCACTTGGCAAAGCCATCAGGAACTCCACAATGCGCGGCCACGGGGCATGTCTGGTGCGGCTGAAGTGCCCGGCGATCTCTTCATAAACCCGGTGGACGTGCTCTCGCTCCAGCTCTGAGGCTTCTTCATCATTCTCTGGAAATGAGGGAGGAGCCTCTTTCCTCTGGCTGTCACAGACCAAGGGGTAACCTAAATGGAAAAATAAAGCAATATAAACCTTTCATTTTTATCCAAATGACTCATAAAGTACCAAGTTTCCTAAAAGAAAAAGGAAATCAAAGTAAATTTGGTGACACGGTAGATAGGTTCTGATTTATCAGTTTAGAAGAAAAATCTCTTCCTTAACAAATCCAATTCTATGCATGAGGAATCGATTATAAAAAGATGCACTTAAAACGAAACATGACTAAAGTTCTGTATCTGCTATAAAATGCCCAGTTCATCTTGGGATTAAAGAGTCCTCTTATTCAAAAAAGCATTTATAGGTCTGACCTAACTTGGAAAGAAATTAGCTAGATTAACAAGATTGAGGATGTTTCCCTTCAGGTGAAAGGGATAGGAGTTCCTCTAAAGACATTAAGACTCTCAAAAGAAGAACAAGACCTAGAAGCAAAGTGTCACTTGGCAATAATCACAGGCATTTACCGAATGCTTTCTGAAGCAGTTTACACGGATTGTCTCAATCCTCACAGAAATGCTGAGATACGGACTATTACATCATTCTACAGCACAAAGAAGTTACTAACATTCCTACAGTGTCAGAGATCTGAATCCAGGCGGTGCAGACTCCAGAGCCCACGTTCTCCATGACCACACGGGGCTGCCTGCTTCAGGAGAACAAGCAAACCCTGAGAACACCACAGGCAGAAGAGGCCAAAGAGGAAGTTCAGGACACAGAGTCTCACATCCATGTTGAAGCTGTTCCCTCCTCTCCGCTGTAATGTCTAATGCTACTCTTAAATCCTCGTCTGTTCTCTGCTATGCTATAATGTCTCTTTGTCTTCTGTACAACATGTTTTTATGGGCAGGGTTCTGGGGGTAAAGGAAGGAGGAGTAGCGTTACCAGAGAAACCACCGACAAGCCTAAGGCAATAATTAGAAATCAGGTGACAGCAAAGAACTGGACGACAACAGTGATGGCTTCAGGAATAAAACAAACCTCTTTTCCCTAAGTATAATTAAAGTGTGCCTAGGGGTGGGAGTATCTAGTGCCTATTAACAGGTGACAAGAAGTGCTAAACATCTTTAATGTGTATTTAAGAAAAGGACAGACCCCCCAAGCTTGAATGCTCTAAAACACACAGGTAGAAACAAAGAGGTTATATTACATTGATTAATTTAGAAGTATGATTATACAATGAACATTATAATTTATCACATTTATAATATATAGCATTATACTTTTACTAACCTGGTCTTAGTAAAATTTTATTCTCTTGGAAATTATGAACATCTAAGTTGTCTAAAGAAATAAGCAACCCTTATCACTTAAAAATGTGACCAAAGTACAATTTTTGACCAAAGGTAGGCAGAGGATGACCTTATCTTTAAGAAAAACCATCACGGGCTCAGCACCTATAGCTCAACTGGCTAAGGCGCCAGCCAAGTACACCTAAGGTGGCGGGTTCGAATCCCCAGCCCGGACCCGCCAAAACAACAATGAC
>NW_003852661.1:367850-386778 GCF_000181295.1 Otolemur garnettii | reverse complement strand
AAAATATTTATTGGGTACCCAACTATGCTCAACTACCAAGAGAATTGCCTAAGCCCAAGAGCTGGAGGTTGCTATGAGCTGTGATACCACGGCACCCTACTGAGGGTAACAAAGTGAGACTCTGTCTCAAAAAAATAAATAAATAAATAAATTGAACTATCCTTGGATTAAGTAATCATACTACTGGGTACACATCCAAAGGAAATAAAATCAGTATATCAAAGAAATATGTGCTCTCCCCTCTTCATTGTAGCATTATTCATAACAGCTAAGATAAGGAATCAACCCAAGTATCTATCAAATAGATGAACAGATAAAGAAACATGGAATGGACAGCCCTGTGGCTCAAAGGAGTAGGGCGCCAGCCCCATATGCCGGAGGTGGTGGGTTCAAACCCAGCCCCGGCCAACCAAAAACTACAAAAAAAAAAAAAAAGAAACATGGAATATATAAAATACATAATATCATCCATTGTGTACATAGTAGAAGACTGCTGAGCCATAAAAAAGAAAGAAATCCTGTAATTTGCAATAACATAAAGGAATGCAGAGGATGTTTATTAAGTGAAATAAACCAGGCACAGAAAGACAAATACTACGTGATCCCACTTACACGTGGAACCCAAAGACTGGGGCTCACTGACGCACAGAGAAGAGTGTGGCTCCTGGGGCTGGCTGGTGAAGGGGGGGGCAGAGTTAGAGGGCTTTGGTGAAAGGAGCCAACATTTCAGTTAGTTAGAAGGAGTAAGTCTGGGAGATCTATTTTACAACATGGTAAATACAGTTATTAACAATGTACTGCATTCCTAAAAATCACTGACAGAACAGCCTTTAAGTGTTCTCAGCACAAGTAGTTTTACATATGTGAGATAATATACAGGGTGGCCGCAAAGTCTGTGTGCGATTTTAAAAAGACAACTATTTTAAACTGCACATGGACTTTACAGCCAGCCTGTATATATGTTAATTAGCTCGATTAGCTATCCCACAACGTAAACATATTTATATACAATTTTTTTTTTTTTTTTTTTGCAGTGTGGGGCGGGGTCTGGCCTTGAACCCGCCACCTCAGGCATATGGGGCCGGTGCCTTACTTCTTTGTGCCACAGGTGCTGCCCGATATATACAATTTTTATTTGTAAATTTAAAAAAAAATCTATTAAGTGAATATCCAATGGCAGCTTCCTACATTTACTAAATGTCCATAAAGTCGTTTTCAGAAGAAAACAACTTCCTGAAGAGAAGCTATGTTTTATTTTTCCATACCTTATAAAGCTACACTCATCAAATACTAAATAAACATTTTTTAAAATTATGATAATAAAAAAATTCCAATATTTTAGGGCTTCATAGACACATTTACCAAAATAATCCAAAACGTATTTTAAGGTTCACTATCATCAAGATATCAAATATAGATGACGTCAAGTTTTCCAAGAGATAACATCTTAGAAATATAATAAGGGTTTTTAATTCAAGATCTTTTAAGATTAGGCTACAGTAGACACCACCCATAATTAAAATCCCCAGGATATAAAAAGGGTATTATTATCACTATCGTTACAAAATATTATTTACAAAATGAAAAGGTGTCTATTAATTGAGTCCTGGAAATCCAGGAATGATGCGCTGGGACAGATGATTCCAAACAGCATTCTCTCGACACGTTTTTGAGCAGTTCTCTTCTTCCCTTCTAGGCTTTCAAATTGACTAAAACATAAAACACTGCTTATCTCCCTAAAGTTATCTATTATAGAACAATGTGTCATCTCTGACTTCCCTGTTGGGTTAAAAAGAAGTAATTTAGAAACTTGACAAGCTTTTCCCAACAACATCTATTTTTGTACTAGTCATATTTTATTGTCCTAAAATAAAATTGCAGCCCTCTTAACTGTTACTTCAATAAGCAAAATATTTATTGGGTACCCAACTATGCTCAACTACTAAGTTTGGGGAAAATAAAAATGGTAAGATACAGTCCCTGCCTTCAAAGAGTGTAAAACACAGTACAATGATGGTGATTAACAAAAGCAAATGGAAGTACAACACAAGGCAAAAGATGACGAAGGCTACCGGAGAAGTTCAGAAAAAGTTCTCTTCACTGCTGACGAGACCATATTTGCTCCATTTTAACATTTAGAAACAAATTTAAATACTTACCACAGTTACAACGTGTTTGCCTGACTTTCCTAAATGTAAATGATGTCCGTATTCCTCTCTTACTTAAAGTTAAGTCTCCAACATCACTGGTGACAATTCCACTTCTGTGACCCACAGATGCCTGAACAGTATCAAATTTTCTGGGTGTGATTCTAAAAACAATAGGCAAAATAATTTACTTAATATTGTATTAATAAAAATATTTCTGGTGTTTTAAAAATATTGAGAGAAGAA
Organism: Otolemur garnettii; assembly: GCF_000181295.1. Taxonomy (NCBI): domain Eukaryota; kingdom Metazoa; phylum Chordata; class Mammalia; order Primates; family Galagidae; genus Otolemur; species Otolemur garnettii. The sequence continues at coordinate 384,385 of NW_003852661.1, read as the reverse complement.
TTTATTACAAATATCTATTAGATTCTCTGAACTGTTAGGCATGAAGAAAAATAAAGAATTAGAAATATTTAAGGAAATTATCTTCAAAATACTACAAGAATATACAGCTAACAAGATCAATTTCAAAAAATACAAAGAAACATGATAAATTTAAATTCAATATCAGTAATTTTGATAAATATAAAAGCACTAAAAACTCCAATTAAATAACAGAGATTGCTGGACTGAATTAAAAAAATTAAACTCAACTACACAGTGATTATAAGAAATAATGCTTTATAAGCACAGAGAATGGTTGAAAGTAAAGATAAAAAATATATACATATGTAACATACCAAACATGCACTGTGCATACACCAAGCAAAACCAAAAGAAAAGTGGTACAGCTATGTTAATTAGACAAAGGAGACTTTAGGTAGTATCACTAAAGATAAAAAGGGATATTAAAAATCCTATATATTTGTATGCCTGTGAGTAATAACATAGCCTTAAAATATATAAAACAAAAAGTGAAAAAAATCTAATGGTGAAATAGACAAATACAGGATTATCACTGAGTTTTTTTGTGTGTATGTTTGTTTTTTGAGACAAAGCCTCAAGCTGTCACCCTGGGTACAGGGCCATGGCCTCACAGCTCACAGCAACTGCCAACTCATGGGGTTAAGCGATTCTCTTGCCTCAGCCTCCAAAGTAGCTGGGACTACAGGCGCCCACCATAAGGCCTGGCTATTTTTTGGTTGTAGTTGTCATTGTTGTTTGGCAGGCCTGGGCTGGATTCGAACCCACCAGCTCTAGTGTATGTGGCTGGCGCCTTAGCTGCTTGAGCTATAGGTGCTGAGTCTATCACTGAGTTTTTAATACAACTTTCTCAGTAACTGAAATCTAGTTAAGGGTCAAGAATATTAACATCAGGAAACACTAGAACTAACTCTAACATTATGAAATTGATAAAATAAGTAAAATAAAGACTGAAAAATATAAAGAGAGGAATCTAAACTATTGTGGATTGTAAGACAGTTTGAAGAAAACCCTTGGAATAAGTTCAAATTTTTGAATACGAAAAAGAAATCTTTTGGTAGGAAAACAATATCCTTTTGGTAGTTCAATTTATACACAATGAAATGCACAGAACTTAATTGTACAATTCAGTGAGTTTTGACAAATGTACACCGTCATTTAATCACCACGTCAATCGAGATACAGAACACCTCCATCACCCTGGGAACTCCCTTGAGCCTCCCTCTTCTGTCAGCCCTTCCCCACCTGAGGCAGCCAGTGGCTGACTTCTATCAGTATGATACTTGTGCTTGTTCTTGAGCGTCAAAGACAGTTAGTACTATTCTGTGTCGGACTTTGTCCACTCAACATCATGATTTTGAGATTCATCAGTAGTTTACCGCCTTGCTATGAACAAGAGTATGAACACACCATCATTTATTTATCCAAAGTTTCCTTATCATAGATATTTTGGTGGTCCCAGTTCAGGACTATTATGAATAAAGCTTCTGTGAACACACTTACACAAATCACTTTTGGAAATATATTTTTATTACTCTTGGGGAAATACCTAGGAGTGAAACTGGTGGGACACAGGGTAAGAAACTGCCAGTTTTCCAAGGTGCTTAATACAATTTTACATTCCAACCAGCAACAGAGGAGAGTTCCAGGCTGCTTAACATTCTAGTACTGTCTGAGTTTTAAATTTCAACCATTTTAGTGAGAGACAGAAAACTGTACTTTTAATTTGTATTTCCCTGATAACTAATGATGAGCATATTTTTGCGTGCATATTAGCCACTCCCGGTCCTTTTCTGATGAAGGAACTATTCAACTCTTTTGTCCAATTCCTTGTCAGATAGTGCAGATGTTTTCTCCCTATCCCCGTATGTGGCTACCTTTTTAGTTTCTTGAGACAGAGCCTTGTTCTGTCACCCCAGCTAGAGTTCAGCGACATCATCATAGCTCACTGCAAGCTCTAACACAGGCGTCCTCAAACTACGGCCCACGGGCCACATGCAGCCCACCTAGGACTGCTTTGGCTATTGTCTCTTTAGTTGTACAGAAGCTTTTCAGTTTAAGTCCTATTTATTTATTTATGTATTTTTGAGATAGAGCAGGTGTCCTCAAACTACAGTCAACGGGCCACATGCAGCCCACCTAGGACATTTATCTGGCCCACCAGGTGTTTTTGCTGCTGCTGCCGCCTGTCCTACTTAGCAGCCAACTCGTCCTGGGGCCCGCAGTCCAGCCCTCCAATGGTCTGAGGGACAGTGAACTGGCCCCCTGTTTAAAAAGTTTGAGGACCCCTACTCTAACTCCTCAGCTCAAGCAATCCTCCTGCTTTAGCCTCCCAAGTATCTGGGACTACAGGCATGCATAAAGAGAGGAATCTTGAATTTGTAGATTGTTTTTGGAAGTATAGACATTTTAACAATGTTGATTCTTCCCAGCCAATAAGCATGTTATGGTCTTCCATTTGTTAATATCTCCTGCTATTCCTTTTTTTCAATTTTTTGTAGACACAGGGTCTCTCTTTTGCTCTGGCTGGTCTTTAACTCTTGATCTCAAGCAATCTTTCCACCTTGGCCTCCCAAAGTAGTAGGATTATAGGCACGAGCCATTATGGCCAGCCTCATTTTCTTAAAAGCATCTTCTAAGGAGCACAGGCATTAAATTTTGATGATGTCTAATTTATTATTTTTTATAGTAAGTGTGTTATGAAATCCTTCTAAAAAAAATAACAGCTACTCCAATGCTGCAAAAATACCTTTGTGTATTTTCTTCTAGACAACTTTATAGCTTTTGGTTTTATACTGACATTTAAGATCTACTTCAAATTAATTTTTGAGAATGCTATCAGGTAGACCAAGTTTCATTTTACTTCTACAAAGATATCCAGTTGTTCTAGCACCATCTTTTGAAAAATTTCCCTTCCACATTTAATTGGATTCAAGCCAAAAATCAATTGAATTTATATGTGTGGAACCACCTCTGGACTCTATTCTGTCCTGCTGATCTATTTGTCTATCTGTATATCAATAAGGTATTCTTTTTTTTTTTTTAATGAGTCTCTTAGATAGAGACTCATTCTGTTGCCCCAGCTACAGTGCAATAGCATCATTACAGATCACTGCAACCTCAAACTCCTACGCTTAAGAGATCCTCCTGCCCCAGCTGGGACTACAGGAATGAGCACAGCACCGGCAGTATACTCTTGATTATATAGCTGAATACAAAGTCTTAAAAATCAAATAGAATAAATCCCCCAATATTATTTCTAGATTGTTTTGACTAGACCCAACTAAAAAGGAGCATTCAATAAAATTCAGCATCCCTTTCTAACAAGAACACTTAAGAATATAGGCATTGGCAGCGCATTTCTTAAACTGATTAAAGCCATCTCTGACAAACCCACAGCTAATATTATACTGAATGGAGTAAAACTGAAAGCTTTTCTACTCAGAACTGGAACCAGACAAGGTTGTTCCCCATTGCCACTACCATTCAACATAGTGCTGGAAATTCTAGCCATTGCAATCAGACAAGAGAAGGAAATAAAGGGCATCCAATGGGCACAGAGGAGGTCAAACTCCCGCTCTTTGCCAATGATATGATTTTATGCTTAGAAAACCCCAAAGACTCACCCACAAGACTCCTGGAAGTAGTCAAAAAATACAGTAATATCTCAGGATATAAAATCAATGTCCACAAGTCAGTAGCCTTTGTTTACATCAACAATAGCCAAGTTGAAAAGCTAATCAAGGACAAAATTCCCTTCACAGTAGCTTCAAAAAAATGAAATATCTAGGAATATACCTAACAAAAGAGGTAAAGAACCTCTACAAAGAAAATTATGAAACCCTAAGAAAAGGAATAGCAGGAGATATTAACAAATGGAAGACCATAACATGCTTATTGGCTGGGAAGAATCAACATTGTTAAAATGTCTATACTTCCAAAAACAATCTACAAATTCAATGCAATCCCCATTAAAATATCAACATCGTACTTTCAAGATCTAGAAAAAAATAATTCTTTGTTTCATATGGTAATAAAAACAAAATGAGGAGGATCACCCTACCAGACTTTAGGCTATACTACAAGTCCATAATGATCAAAACAGCATGGTATTCGTAGAAAAACAGAGACATAGACATTTGGAACCAAATAGAAAGCCATGAGATGAAAGTAACATCTGCCAGCCACCTGATCTTTGATAAGCCAAACAAGAACATACACTGGAGAAACGAATCTCCATTCAATAAAGGTACTGGGAGAACTGGATAACTACATGTAAAAGACTGAAACTATTGATTCAAGATGGATAAAAGATTTAAATCTAAGGCATGAAACAATACAAATCCTCAAAGAAAGCACTTGAAGATACCGGCCTGGGGAAAGATTTTATAAAGATCTCTGTGGTGGTTGCAACAACAACAAAAATAAATAAATGGTGGCTCAGTGCCCACAGCACGGTGGTTATGGTGCCAGTCACAGACATGGAGGCTGGCGAGTCAAACCCAGCCCGGGCCAGCTAAACTACAATGACAACTGCAACAAAAAATAGCTGGGAGTTGTGGCAGGCACCTGCAGTCCCAGCTACTCAAGAGACTGAGGCAAGTGAATTACTTAAGCCCAAGAGTTTGAGGTTGCCACAGCACTGTATCAAGGGTGACATAGTGAGACTCTTTTTCAGGGGTCTTCAAACTTTTTAAACAGGGGGCCAGTTCACTGTCCCTCAGACCATTGGAGGGCCGGACTGCGGGCCCCAGGATGAGTCAACTGCTAAGCAGGACAGGCAGCTGCGGCAAAAACACCTGGCAGGCCAGATAAATGTCCTAGGTGGGCCAAATGTGGACCGTGGGCTGTAGTTTGAGGATACCTGCTCTATCTCAAAAATACATAAATAAATAGGACTTAAACTGAAAAGCTTCTGTACAACTAAGGAGACAATAGCCAAAGAAAACAGACAACCTTCAGAATGGGAAAAAATATTTGCATATTATAAATTGGATAAAGGCTTAATAAGTGGCATCAACAGAGAACTTAAATCAACAAAAAAAGAGCTAACAATCCCATCTATCACTGGACAAGAGATGATTAGAACCTTCTCTGAGGAAGACAGATGAACGGCTAACAAACAGATCAGAAAATGCAGGGCGGTGCCTGTGGCTCGAAGAGTAGGACGCCGGCCCCATATGCCAAAGGTGGTGGTTCAAACCCAGCCCCAGCCAAAACTGCAAAAAAAAAAAAAAAAAAAAGCAGATAGTCCCTAATCATCAGAGAAATGCAAATCAAAACCACCCTCAGATATCACCTACCCCCAGTAAGACTAGCCCACACCACAAAGTTCCAAAGCTACAAATGCTGGCACAGATGTGGAGAGAAAGGAACACTTTACACTCTTGATAGGACTGCAAACTAATACAGCCTCTTTGGAAAGAAATATGGAGCATCTTCAAAGATCTCAAATTAGATCTCCCATTTGACCCCACAATCCCACTACTAGGTACCTACATAGAAGAAAAAAAAATCCCATTTTATCACAAGGACATTTGCACTAGATTGTTTATCACAGCTCAATTTACAATTATCAGGATGTAGAAACAACCTAAATGCCCATCAACTCTGGAATGGATTAACAAATCGTGGCACATGTACACCATGGAATACTATTCGGCCATAAAAAGACAGAGACTTCACATCTTTTGTAATATCCTGGATGGAGTTGAAACACATTGTTCTTAGTAAAGTACCACAAGAATGGAGAAGTAATTATCCTATGTCCTCTATACTAATATGAAGCCAGTAGATAATCTAATGCACACCCACATAGGAGAAAAACTCATTTCAATTCAAGTTCAGGGGAGGGTAGGAAGGGAGGGGTTGGGGTACTCTCACTGAATGGGCATGGGGTAGGAGGGTTGGCACATAACCCCAAGGACTCTACCTAACAAAATCAAATATTTTGACCTGGTTATTTGTACACTCACATTAACCTGAAATAAATTTACTTTAAAAAAAAAAAAAGATCATTTTGACTATTCTAGACCCTTTAAATTTCCTCATAAATTTTAGAAACAACTTGCCAATTTTGTCAAAAATAAAGTCTTTTAGTGTTTTGATTGCAATTACATGGACTCTACTCAATTTGCAGGTAACTGATACCTTTATGTTAAATTTCCTATTCATGATCATGGCATCGGTATTTCTCCATTTATCTTTGTCTTCTCTCAGCAAGGTTCATAAATTTCAGTGCATGTGAGTAACATCTTTTTAAAATTTATTCCTAACATTCAGATCTTCTGAAGCCAAGTTTTCTGCTTGATTTACTCCAGGAAGGCTTTCTTCCTAAAGAAATAGATTTCATATTTATAGAGAATGAGCTAAGCCTGAAAGATGTCAGCAAATTACATAAAAAATATAATTTCATACCAGAGCTATAGATACTTCTGTACTAAAAGCCAGATAAGTTTTTCTTTTTTTAAACAGAGGATCTAGAAGAAAGGTCCACCATAGTATTAATATGGATTTAATCCTAAAGTGAAAAAATATACTGTATTTGAATTCTCAGTGTTCACTGTATCATTGCTAGTTTCACTTCACTGGTTAAGAAACACAATTTCCAGGCTTATTGTATTTTAAACAACATAATGATTAATAAATCATGAATATTGGAAAGGAAGTGTTTTATGGGTCTTGAGGTTACTTTAAGTAGCATTTTTAATTCATTTTCCAAAAATTAGTTTCTGAATATTGACCTCATATGTACTAAGTTCTGGTACTTGTTTAGTAGAGTCCCTAAGATTTTCTACATCCTGAGGGCACAGTGGCTCATGCCTGTAATCCTAACCCTCTGGGAGGTTGAGGCAGGAGAACTATTGGAGGTCAGAAGTTTGAGACCAGCCTGAACAAGACTGAGACCCAAACTCTACTAAGAATAGAACAAAAAATCAGCCAGGTGTGACGGTGTACAACTGTAGTCCTAGCTACACAGGAGGACTGTTTGAGTCCAGGAGTTTGAGGTTGCTGTGAACGATGGTGATGCCACCTCACTCTAACCAGGGCAACAGAGTGAGACCCTGTCTCAAAAAGAAAAAAGAAAAAAGAAAGGATTCTCTACATCCGTAATAATGTAATCTACAGATAAAGTTTTTATTACCACCTTTCAAATCTTTATGAAAAGCTCTTTTTCTTGACTTCTTATACTGGCTAAGATATCCAATACAACATTAAGTGGAAGTGCTTAAAGTAGACACCCCGGAATTGTTCCCTATCTTCAGAAAAAGTACATCATATTTCACCATAAAGTATGATGTTATCTGTGGATTTTTTATAGATCCCTTTACGAGATTAAAGTTCCCCCCCTTTTTTGAGACAGAACCTCAAGCTGTCACCCTGAGTAGAGTGCCGTGGAAACACAGCTCACAGCAACCTCCAACTCCTGCTTTAAGCGATTTTCTTGCCTCGGCCTCCTAAGTAGCTGGGACTAACGGTGCCCACCACAATGCCTGGCTATTTTTTGGTTATAGTTGTCATTGCTGTTTGCCAGGCCCAGGCTGGATTTGAACCCACCAGCTGTGGTGTATGTGGCTGGCACGTTAGCCTCTTGAGCTACAGGCGCCAAGCCTAAAGTTCCCTTCTTATCCTATTTTGCTGAAATTTTATCATGAATGGGTACATAATTTTATCAAATATATTTTCTATATTAATCAAAATTATTGTTTTTAGGCTGGGCATGGTGGCTCACACCTATAATCCTAACACTCTAGTAAGCTGAGGTGGGTGGGTTGCCTGAGCTCACAGGTTTGAGACCAGCCTGAACAAGACTGAAACCTAGAAGTCTCTAAAAACAGCCAGGCACTGTGGTGGGCGCCTGTAGTCCCAGCTACTTGGGAGAATGAGGCAAGAGAATCACTTCGGCCAAGAGTTTGAGGTTGCTGTGAGCTACAATGCCACAGTACTCTATCGAGGGCAACAAAGTGCCTGTCTCAAAGAAAAAAAAAGCTATTGTTTTTTCCTCCTTCATGATGAATTACATTGATTGATTTTAAAAAGCTAAACCAAACTTGCAATACTGGTAATAAACTCCACTTGGTTATAATGTATTTTCTTGTTCCTATATTGCAGGATTAGACTTTATGTTTTGTTGAGGATATTTTCATCTCTGTTATGCAACATATTGGTCTGTCACGTTTTTTACTGCAATGTCCTTGACATGTTTTGGTATCAACAGTAATGCCACCCTCATAAAGCAAGTTAGGAGAAAAGCTCTTTCTGAAAAGCTTGTGCCAATGGCAATCTCTGAAGAGGTAAAAGCAAGCAGTCATTGTCTGAATTTCTATTATTATTACTTTAATGGCTGAAAATGATTAAAACTATAGTGCTGAACAAAATTAAGATATTTTAGAAGAAAAAAGTATCTTAGAACTCTTGTTAGCAAACTAATTCCTCTTTGGGAGACAAAGTAGTTATCTATTATGGCTTTTTTTCTTTTTCAGGTTAATGTTAGGGTACAACCAGGTCTTAATATTTGAATTTGTTAGAGTCCCTCTTATAGTTGTGTCCCACACCCAGAAGTTGTGCCATATACCCCTACATTGTGCCCATTAAGTGGGAGCACACCAACCCCCTACTGTTCCCTCCCCTCCCCCTTGGTGTTCTTCCCCTCAACTTGAATTAAGTTTTTCCCCTATGTGAGTGTGTATTAGATTGTCTCCAGCTTCATATCAACACTGAGTACATTAAATACTTGCTTTTCCATTCCTGTGATACTAAAGTAAACTAAGAAGAACGCGTTTTAGCTCCATCCAGGTTAATACAAAATACATAAAGTCACCATCTTTTCTCATAGCTATGAACAGTACTCCATGGTTTGTATACAACACAGTTTGTTAATCTACTCTTGAGTAATGGGCATTTAGGTTGTTTGCACCTCTTGGAAATTAAGCTCTGATAAACAATCTAGTGCAAATTTTGGCTCTTTTAAATCAATTAGTTTGTTTGCCAAACGTTAAACCCTAAGCAAAGGTCAAGAGATTTTAACTGCTTTTGTGTAATCTTTGATTTTTAGGAAATGGGAACCCATGTGTTAAAATAATTTCTTTAAACTTTAGTAAACAACTTGTCCCCCTGCACTCAAATTACAATCAAGTTGGGAAAATATTCAATAAAAAGATAAAAAGATTTTTATAGATTCAAATAAAGTCCCTTATACAAGATCTCAGGGCAGTAGATAAGACAGTCTGTAAAAGTTCAGATAAGGGATAAATTATTTCAAGCTAATGTAGTCAAGAAAAACCTTATAAACTATGAAAGAAGAAAAAGACATGTCCATTAAAAACACAGAAAGCTGGTAAATGTGAAGGCCAGAAAGCACAGTCTGAGTCCAGAGAGAAGGGAGCAGACAACTTTAGCTGCGACACTGCAGGAAAGAGCACAGACCCTGGAGCCAGACTGCCCGGCTTCCAGTCTCACCTCTACCACTTACTGCTTTGGGACGTTGGGTAAGTTACTCAACTTGTCTGTACTCTTACTTCCTTTAAAAATGAGGACAAAATCATGGAACAAGCTCCAGTGATTATATGAATTAAATGACTGAATATACATAAAGCTTTTAGAACAATTTCTGGCACAAAGAAAATCCTCTAGAAATAATTAGAAAGGAGAGTTGACATAACCTCATGAAATAATACCTACAGAGGTCAGATAGCATAAATAAATGAAGCTGGTGGATTTGTTTTTTTTTAAAAACATATTATTTGCTATTAAATACATAGAAGTCGTCTTCATTTCAAAATTTTCTGGAAACACATGACAGTCTACCTTTCCATTTCCTACTTCTAATACAGACATGAGTTCCAGAAATACTGAATTTTCATATAACTCAGTTATAAGATAAAACAATATAAGAAGTATAGTGATAACCGACAAATGATACTCAGCTGTAGATCAAGGAGTAATCGGAAAGAGCAGGAGCCATAAGGAACGGGAGGCCCCATCTAAAGAAAGACAGTGCTATTGAGTCTCAGTTACTGCTGCTGTACCAGCAAAACAGAACACACCTCACTGCAAGTTTACCCACGTGCTGCCAGCCTGCCACCTTTGATTAAGCATGGTGGCTATAATATTAAATTTGAACTTGATCAGCCAGGCACAGTGGCTTACACCTGTAATCCTAGCACTCTGGGAAGCCAAGGTGGAGGATCACTTGAGCTTAGGAGTTTGTGACTCATGAGACTCCAGGCATTGTGGCTGGAGTAGTAGTAGTTCCAAGTAGTAGTTCCAGCTACTTGAAAGGCTGAGGCAGGAGCCCTGCTGGAACCAAGGATTCTGAGTTTCTGTGAGCTAGGCTAATGCCATGGCACTTTAGCCTGGGGCAACAGAAAGACACTCTGTCTCAAAAAAAATTTTTTTTAACTTAACCAAACTAAAGTTACATTGAGGTGTCTGGAATTCCCATTATAGGGCAGTAATTACTCTTCAACCCAGGTTCCTCTATATCCTTCTCTAGTGCTTTCTAGTACTGTTTTTTCTAGCATAAAAATAAAAAAATTTTATCAAGAATTATTTCCCATATTTTTAATTGTATTAAATATGCTTTTTAAATTTGTTCTCCTTTCCACCCAAAGATTCTGACAAACATCTCAGTTGTTGGCATATCATCTGCCCGGTATGTCTCTGCCTCCCTCCCTTCCCGTTTCTCCCTCTCTCTCTTGTCCAAACACACACACGGCCACACAAAGTCACATACAGGCAGTGGGTACTAATGGGAGCCTTCAGCAGAAATAATGCTGAGCGTTTTCTTCTCCCTGAAAATATTGTAGAGAATTTTGATTCCAGACCAAGGATTAAAAATAAATCTTAACTATCCTTTGTCTTTCCAGAGATAAGTATATTAATATTCAACAGCATAGCAAGCATGCAATAAGAGAATAGTGTGATCAAAGGGTGTTTTAGGAGCATTTTCATATTTTATATGTGTATGTATGTATATACATTGCTTTCTAGTACTTTCTAGTACACACATACCCCCACACACATAAAAGTTAATTTCTTATTTTGCATTTGCTACAATATTGTAACCAGGTCTACGAACAAGTTTCAATGGCCCCTATATGTTTTTTAATTAATACAGTCTTCTCCCTCTCATTCTTTAGATTTTCAGTCCAACACAGCTTGACAACCGGAACCATATAACTTTTAACTAGCTACCTGGCCTTTTGAGTTATCTTCCAAAAATGGCAGAATTTCGGCAAGACTAAGGAGTCACAATCCCTCACTAACCTGCTCCAGGACACAGAGCCCCTCCTTAATTTCAACACAATTCCATTGGTGCCTGTAGCTCAGTGAGTAGAGCACAGGCAGTATACACTGAGGCTGGCAGGTTACAGCCCGGCCTGGTCCAGCTAAACAACAATGAAAACTGCAACCAAAAACAAATAGCTGGGCGTTGTGGCAGGCCCCTGTAGTCCCAGCTACTTGGAAGGCTGAGCAGCAAGAGAATTGCCTAAGCCCAAGAGTTTGAGGTTGTTGTGAGCTGTGACGCCACAGCACTCTACCAAAGGCAGCATAGTGAGACTCTGTCTCAAAAAAAAAAAAAAAAAATCCTTTCTTTGGCAATCCTTTTTGACTGAGTAATTAGCTTTCTCTGCAACTAGCAATAGGACCCAATCTGGAACACCGTTGAGGTTTCAGTTACAATACTACTATTCTTAAGCAGTAAACATTCATAATAGCAAATTGCTTGAACCCAAAAAGAAAATATTATTTTCAAAATTCCAAGAATACCTGAAATCAGTGGATCACATCTTCATTTTCATTTAAGTATAAATATTTTAATGGCCATGAAAAAATATAAGATAAATTTAAGCCCCATGTGCAAAATCAGGCCATCATTTTTTTATGGCCTCACATTAAGGACAAATTTATTTACATGTGCATTTCCTTGATTGTTAGAAAAACATCTGAGTAAGACAGAATACAGTTGTATTCTAAGTGACAATATTTATAAATGTTAGCAGTGTAATATTCTCATAAGGCTAAAGATGAATTCCTACCTAAAACACACACTCATTATTTTAGATTTTAATTAAATCAAACTCAAATTGACAGACATTCTACAAAACAAGTGGCCTTCTCAGAAAAGATATCATAAAAAACAAAGAAAAGTTGAGAAACTTTCAAATAAAGACTAAACAGAACTCATAGGAGAGAGTTTAAAGTACTATAACATACAACTAGCAATATTTCAATATGGATTGTATAAGAGTATGATGAAAAATATTTTATCAAACTTCCTGAATTTGAGGACGGCACTGTGGTTTTATGGAACAGAGGTTGGCAAACTTCTTCTGTAAAGGGACAGATAATAAATATTTTAGGCATTGAGGGCCACATATCATCTCTGCCAAATATTCTTGTTTTAATTTCATTTTTACAGTGCTTTAAAAATGAAAAGACCATATTTAGCACAAAAGCTATGCAAAAACAGACAAAGGGTTGAATGTGGCCCACAAGCTGTAGTCGACCAGCACTACTTTGAGACAAAGTCCTTGTTCTTAGGAAACATACAATGAAGCACATTAGGTAAAGAGCCATGGTATTTGTGACTTATTCTCAAGTAATTCAGCAAAAAATAATAAGGATAACATGTGAGCAAGAAATCAAAGACGTGGAGAGATGTTCACAATTGCTGAAGGTAGGTGAAAGGCGTTCACTATACTATGCTTGCGAGTTTGCTTTAAATTTAGTCTGTTTTTCAAAATAAAAGCTAATGTTCAAAAAAAAAGCCATAGAGCACAGATGCTCTCCTATGAGGTTTGAACCCAAAAGCCCATAAAGCAAAAGGTGTTCCGTCTTGAAGGTCATGTGAATACACACCCATGGGTCCAAAGGTACCGCGATTCTCCTGTCATCACCAGCAAACTACGGCGAGGCAGCATGACTGGCACTGTGACACCATCTGGATGTTTAAAATCCATGACAATCTTAAAGCAAAGACAAAAGCATAAACATCAGTCCAAAATTTCATTACTCCAAGCATTAGAATGATTAGTAGAGTCCAGCTATCTTTTTAGACTAACAGATTGAAACATGATAATGCTTACAGAACAGCACTGCACAGCGGTTCTCACGTTAGTGTACAGGACAATCAACTGAATGACAAAAAAATCCCATAATTTATCTACAGAGATTCAGACTCAGCAAGTCTGGAGTGAGGCTCTGACAACTGCATTTCTGACAATCACTCCAAGAAATTATGAAGCAGGTGGTCTCAGGCTCCCACTATGAAAAACAGTCGGGTAGTGGTCAAACATAGGGACTTTGGGGCTAAAACACTCATATCTTGGCTTTTCCATTTACTGGCCCTATGACCCAGGCACCACCATGTCTGGCTCATTTTTCTATTTCTGAAGAGATGAGGGTCTCACTAGACGCATAGGAAAAAATAATGAGAATATTTCTAATATTACTTCATTCAAGACAAACATCTGTGGCTCAAAGAAAATCCACATCCAAATGAAAACTGTCATGATGGGAAAATATTCTCAAAAACTAGACTCTAATTCATTCATCAAACAAATGTTTGTCAGTCACTGTGTGAGACATCAAGGCTGCAACTGTGAATAAGAGAGACAGGCTCTCTGCACACTAGGAGGTTATAGTTTCAGGCTAATATTTAACATGTTTTACAAATGCGCAATACCTATGTATTTCTGAAATTCAAACATATTCCCTCCTATCAACAGAGTAATGATGTTCAAATAGAAAAACTCTAGTTTAAGCAAACAATGAGAACTGATGAGAGATGTATGAAGATAATACTAATTTGGAAACGCTTGTCCTGACATATGATGCTTGCAGAGTTTCAAGGAAGAATGGTATGCAACCAAATAAGCCACATGCTATGGGAGTATGTTAAAAGATGCGGAGAATACTTATTACTGATGGTCATCACTGATCTGCCTGTCCTTCCTGAGCACTGTTTTGTAAAACATGTTAACTGACTCACCTCATCATTATGTATTAAAATAACACAGCTATCCTTTATATATTCAATAAAAATTTATTTTATGACTTTGTGCTAAACACAGCACCAGGCATGAGAACACAAAAAAGAACAAATACACACAAAAGTGTCAAATAATAATGGGTATTATTTTCCTAATAATTGTTCTTAAAAATAAGTAAGCAAAATAATAATAAAATAAATACAAATGTTCTATAAAATAAAAGAATTTCCCAATATAAAAATAATGACATATGCTTTATTCATTTCTAAATGGATAAAATATAGAAAAGTACAGAGAGAGAAATAAAGTAACTCTCCAGGAATATGGATCACTATTAACCTTCAGACCTACTTTTTTCCACTGAAATTGCTTATTTTTTGTTTGTTTGTTTGTTTGGCTTTTTGTTGTTACTGTTTAGAGATGGGTCTTCCTCTACTGCCTGGGCTGGCCTTGAACTCCTGGGCTCAAGAGATTCTCCCACCTCAGCCCCCAAGTAGCTGGAACTACAGACACGCACCAATGTACCAAAATGTCTATGTAATTTAACTGAACACATATTTTTTATGAAATATGGCATCTTGCAATTGTTACATTATATAGTGTAATAAACATTACTGATGTCTGAATTATTGTTTCTAATGGCAGCAAAATATTCCATCATATGGCTGTACCATAATTTACCTTGGTATTGTTCTAACACATGTATATTTTTATTATAGTATTTTAATGAGCAACTTAATAAACTTTTATCATAACTTCTATCTCAGAAACAGAGTTGCCTGGCCAAAGAATATGCACAATTTTTAAAGTTCTTTATTAAGAGAAACAAACTGCTAGCAAGGGCTATACCAATCTACACTTCCACTCGTAGTACTATTTGATCATATTTTCACCAAAAATCTTAATTTCAAAACTAAATAAACCATACATTATTGCTTTACTTTGCAAATCACTGAAAACTTAAATGGCAGATCATTTCTAATTGTTACCTTTTCATTTATGGTCATTGTAATGTGTGACAGTTTTCAGGGCCAGCTTAAGGAGCATTGAAACCATCCATAGAAGGCTCTGGGCACAGAAGGGCCTCTACGCTAGGCTTACGCTCTGCTGTCACTGTCCTGGAATTCTTAACACTGTCTTTGAACCTGTGTTTTGCTAAATGAAGTCTGATGGAATAACTGAACACGTGCAGAAGAGAGGAAATGCATGCAATGTGCCTGCCAACAGTCCTTCAAGGCCCACTTGGGTAACACCCCCACAATGCCCCACGAGTACATACAGTGTGAGAGTTCAGCGTGATTCTGAGTACAAGGTACGCATTTTATATCTACGGCTGAGTCAGCAGGTTCTCTGACAGCCCAGAAAAGCCAGCAGAACTTGCTTCAAAGGCAGAAAGAAGGCAATGATGTTGCAGGAAACAAAAACAACCAATGAACCCTGCTGTTACATCCTGTCCTACTCGTGTTAGTTGCCTGCATTAGCCAACCACTTACAGTGAAAATGACGACACAGAAAAAAATGGAAAGATAATGACAACCTGTCAGGAACTCAGCTGAGCTGCAAAAAGAGCTCAGCTGCCCAGTGTTAGAGCAGCCAATTAAGCAACAAGCTAAAAAATAACAAGTTGATCTCTTATTGCAGTAGTATAAGCAGGGGTCTAAAATCCGACTCTGTTTACCTGCTGAACATCGTACCAGTCAAAGGTGGGGTGGATCACTGCAGACACGGGAATCACCTCACTGTTGAGGGAGCCCTGAACACAAGCCTCCAGCAGTTTGACAAACACAGTACGTCAGGAGAGAGGGTGGGGGGAGGACCAGGAGCTGGAAAGCCATGAGCACTAAGTCAGAGGGAGGACAAGTGTCTTTCAGGTTTCCCGCCTCCCCCCACAAGGTGGCCTTGGCAGAGGCGCCTGAAGAGAACCTCAGATGAAGATGCCCAGCAATGAGGAGGCCTGGGCTAAGAATGCAAATAGGCCTAAGAACATGAGCAGCCGGGGAAGCCTGTCTCTTATATGCAACTCCCCTGAGAGACAGGCTGTTAATGCACCAGCCACACATCAAGTCCCGTCCCAGGAGCACTTTCCCACACAGGCCAGCTAGGGATAGCCTTTGTAATTACCTACAGTCAGGCCTAAAAATCACATCGGGTTTCAGTGTGGACCTCATCCCACCAGTACCTCCCCTTCCTTCCAGTCCCTCCTCACTCATCATGATGGCAGACAGTAGGATGTGTAGGTATCAAGACGCAAAACCCAAACAGTGACAGCTGAGTTAGTTTTGTGCAGCATTTCCACTACTCTGGTAAAAATGATCACACAAGCATGTACAAGTAAAAGATACAAATTAAGTTTGTGATTCCACATTAGTTAAGTGTTTGTGTTTGGGGGGGGGGTTTTGAGACGAGTCTCACTATGTCACCCTCAGTAGAGTGCTGTGGCATCACGGCTCTCAGTAACCTCAAACTCTTGGGTTTAACCAATTCTCTTGCCTCAGCTTCCCAAGTAGCTGGGACTACAGG
>NW_003852661.1:356801-367684 GCF_000181295.1 Otolemur garnettii | reverse complement strand
TGTTGCAGTTGTCATTATTGTTTAGGAGGCTGGGGCCAGGTTCAAACCTGCCAGCCTCAGTGTATGTGGCCAGTGCCCTAACCACTGAACTACGGGTGCTGAGCCAAAGTGTTCTTATATTTGCATTTAAAACTAGTAACATACAAAATAAAAATAAAATTAAAAATTCATGCCAATAATTTAAAATTTGGATTTCCTTACTAAGAATGACATTAAATACCAAATAAAAACCACCTTGACAAGATAAGAGAGACTATAGAAGAAAAAGAGGCTTTATGTTTTAGTACCGTTACTGATACATTTGCCGCTTTCTGAACACAATGTCCACATTTGCATTTTGAACTGGGCCCTATAATTTCAATAGCTGGCCCCAAAAGCTGTTCATTTTTTTAATGCTGTCTATCTATTGTTTTATGCTCACAAAACACAAAAATATAGTCTATTTCTTTATTTCTCTGTAGGCTTGCAAAGTCTCCTGTCCTGATCAGACAAATATTTACTTTTATTTTCTTACAGATTTCATGTTATTCTTTACATTGGAGTCTTTATACCTCTGAAATTTATTTTGGAATATAATTTGACAGTAGAGGGTTTTTTTCATTTAATGATATAATTTTTATTTATAAAATTAAATGTAGATTTCCTACAAAAAGTAAATTTTTCTTAAAACATTTCATCATTGAAATAGTATACTTAAAATATCTCTACCCTAACCTAAATGCTTGTTAAAAGACAAAAACAAACAAACAAAAAGACCTTAAAAACATTCACTAAGGCTTCACAATCAATAATGTTCCCTTCCTGAATCATTCTGCCATGTTATAGTTTTGCTCCATAGGAGCTTTTCCAGTTACTGTTTTTGGCTTTACCTATTTTCTCTATTTTCTGAGATGGCAGAGTCAACAAAGATCAAGTCCCCAGCAAGTTCATGGAGCGTGACTGAGGATAACATTCAAAGCAAACAAATAAAACCTCAGACACGGTGATCTCACACAAGCTTTACACAGCCAAAATAAAAGAGAACAAAGACCCCAGATACAGTGATCCCTCTGTCACCCAAATAAAGATAAGGTCGGTGACAGAAAAGTACGTGAAGGAATAAACAGATCTCCGTGTTGGCTCAACAGGATAATGAACAGCTGGGAACACTTCCGAAAAAGAAAACAAACTTAGTCCTGATTCCCAACAGTCAGGGGACAGGCTAACATCCTTAACCTTCTGACAGACAGAACCCCCTGAAGAGTATCTGGATGAGTGACAATATGATGTGAAGAATGATAAAAGCTGAGAGGTCAGAATTTACTATATTTAACCAGAGAAAATATACTTCATAGCTGAATATCCACCTGCTTCCCCACACCCTACCAAATATAAATCTTCTATAGTTGTGCTAAATTTTCACTTGATCCAAATGAAATTAAGAGTTTGCTTTTTATTTTAAATAACAAAAAGAAGGTTCCACAAACCTTCTTCTTCTAGAAGTATACTCTTGCTAAATGCTGTATTTTCCAGGGCAGAAGAATTGATAGTAATTTTGCCCTAGAGACACCATGGGGATTAATAGCTGATGTCACTGTGACATCAGCTATTAATCTTTAAATCTTCTACCTATGTGATATAGCCTGTTCCTTTAAGACAAATTAAAATCAAGGCCCACCGCAAACCCATTTCCCTTATTGGTTCCTACTGGCAAGGAATATTTTTAAAGCAAACAAACAAAACAAAGCCACAGACAGAACATTTAAATCCACTTGCCTAAGTTTCTTCGAAGGTGGAATCCCAAAATTATCAAGTCTCCTGAAACTCAAAGGAAAATAACACATCCTGAAATCACTGCATATGACTTCCCATTTTCGGGAGGCTGAGGCAAGAGAATCATCTAAGCCCAAGAACTGAAGGTTGCTGTGAGTTGTGACACGACAGCACTCTACCAAGGGCAATAAAGTGAGACTCTGTCTCTAAAAAAAACCAACAACCCTAAAAATTAGTAAAAGAAGACCAGCTCTGCTCCCTTGTCCTCAAGTCAGCAGCAATTTTATAAAGTATAGTCCTCTATATTCTGGTGGCAAGAGGGGACAAACTGTAATGGTGCCTGATGACACAGAAGGACAGGCCCAGGTATGTAGTATCTACAGCAGCTAAATACCACGGCAGTCCACAGGCACTTATTTTTCATTGCCTCTGAGAAAAAATGTGAGACAGAACATCATTCGATACATCTGGTATAAAAACGGTCCTAGCTGATAAGGCACCACTCTACCATATTTAGGGTACACATCTGGGAACACACCTGCAGTGCTACATTTGTGAAATAAGCAAAATTAGGTCAGGGAAATTTTTAAAAGATAACACTACAAAAAAATCTCCTTCATAGCACAAGCCAGTAAATTCCACTGTTCCAACAACTCTGCCTTCCACAAAGAGGTCTCAGCTGCTAAATGAATAGACTCTAAAATGTCTTCCTCTTCACACCCAAATACAGATGGCTTCAAACTCTTCTGCCTAGCTAGGCTCAAGAGTAACGTAAAATGAAAAGAGGAGGCATCTTTTACTTAGCTCAGCCTTCTAAATACACTGCCAAATGGTTACAGTGGAGAACAAATTATATATTGCATAACAGAAAAATAAGCTTAAAAAGGAAAAGACGCTAAATTGAAAACACTTTAGCCACCACTGCATGTATAATATTATAAATGCTTAGCTTAAACGCCTAAGAGATAATAGGCCCGTACTCCCATGTCTATGCCAGGACCACTTGCTATGAGCTCTCCTTTATCATTATCGCTGTGGCGTCGTTAATTTGCTTCATTTGTTTGTAGGAAATACAAAGTGAAATCCACTACCATTCAAAACGGGCTCTCAAAAGAATAACAAACCACTTCAATAAAATTAAGTTTTACTTTATATATAAGGCTACAGATGTTCCATTATCTCTGCTTAAAAAACAAAGGTTTTAAATTTTGTCTTTGTTTACTTATTAGATTCAGACTAGTACATTATACTCAACAAATATATTTTCGGAGGTTTTCCAAATTCCGTATATTTATTTTCTGGGCTTTCCTCCTTAAGCAAAATAAATAAGAGAAAATTAGAAAGCCAGAGTAATAAGAAAAACAACAGTCATGGGTATATCTATTCCTAAGACCCTGGGTTGTTCCCCATAGGGAAAAGGTCACTTAATACAGCATCTACCGCAGTTCCAGGCATAGAATAGGTAGCTGCTCGGGTGATGATCATGGCAATGGCAGTGTTGGTGCCAACAGAGGCAGAACAACAGCAGCTGCCAATACTACTACTAAATGCTTATCAACTCTCCGTGACAATTAAAATGCAAACATTATGTGCCAATTTAAAACAGCACAGAAAACAAAGTGATTTCTCCATGGTCAATTAAAATTGACTAATAGGGATAAGCAAGAACCTAAGTCTCCCGACTTACTCAATGCTGAATCCAGGTTTCAGACCCATGGATCTGAAAACAACACACACAGGCTTTAACTTTTTCAGTTCCTGGCACTACACTGGAATATCTACTTGAATGATGATTAGAAATGCCACTGGGGGGCTATATTACTTCATTTCTATTTATTCTTTGAAAAAATAAATCTAAAATCCTACTGCCTTTGGAGGTGACATTATACAGCTTTAGCATTTTCTATCATAATGGCTCAAAATCCTACCTAAACAACACAATCACCTGTGCTTTCTACAAATACACAAAGCCAGCCTTCATCTCAGACATTCTGAATCAGAATAAGTCACAGTACCTGCTTTGGAAAAAGACAGTCTAACAGGGGAACAAAAAAAACTCTAAAGTAGAGTTAACATTCTAAAACAGAGAAAAAAACAAAACTGAAATTAGGACATCAAATGAGTGAATTTAACAGCAAATTATGAAAGGCAAAAGAAAGAACTAGTGGCAAAAAGAAACTATTTAAAGTGTTACCATAATGTTTTTCTTCAGTAGGTTCTTGGTCTTGGGGATTTGAAGAATGAACCCACACACCACAAGTAATATGATGAACGATATGGCCCTAGATGGGGGTCTTCATCCAAGGAGCCAATTATCTTAGCCCATTAAGTTGCAAAAGTCATCATAATAAGAAATATTTACCAGTGAACTGACTTCTTATAAAAACAGTACCTGCCCAAATAGTGCTCTCTCTTCAATACCAGCAGTTATTTCTGCCTACCATGGTAATCCCTTTATTGGTAATGCCAATAAATGTTGGCATTATAAATATTAGCCAATGCACGGCAAATATAAAACAAGTTGAAATCACAATTCTTGGAAAAAATAGAACATTTTCTGAAGTTGATGAAAGAAATGTCAGAAAACCACTTAAATCACATGCAAAGCCATCTAACATTTAAAAATCTGGCAGATGGGGGGATCTCACCTAATGTGCATGATAGAATGGTACATTTCAAAACTTTTAAGAAATGAGTATAACTGTGATGAATGTGTTACTTAGTTCCATGTAAACATTTCATATTGTATATCGAAGCAGTACCCTGAACCCCATAAATGCATCAATGTACAAAGTTATGATTTAATAAAAATAATTAATTTAATAAAAAAATAAAAATCTCTCAGAGTTAGGACTTTTACAATAAGAGAAGAAAATAACACAACAGTTATGCATAATTCGTGCTTCTAAATAAAATAATGTGGATATCAGAGGTTTAAGACAGACTCTTAGAAAAGCAGAGAAAGACTTCAATAATATTTTAGGGGAAGAAAAGCCTCTCTTTATAATTAACCTGTAAAAATTAAATAAAGAAATTTTTAATATGTGATAACATAATATTATGATAAAATGATACATTTCATCAGAAAAACTATCAACACAAAGTTCATGTGATTCATTCTTTGTTCTAAAAACTAATGCATAATTGTAATACAATCTAAACATTATTAAATGAAAATTTTTAAGAAACCTTCATAAATTTTAGTTTCATTTTTTGGGATAAATCTTAACCAAAATTTTTCTTTCTTTCTTACGATAAAAGTTTGGTTCTGGTTTTAAGTAGATGCACATTAAATGGTCATTTTTATCCTCAGCTGACCAAGTCTAATTGTACTTAATGAACTGATTATCTGCCCCAAAACATTACTAGTTCATAACCACAAGGAGGTTTATGGCAAGGGCATCTTTCAAAACATGTCTGGCCAGCAAAGGCAGACCGCAACTTGCAGTATGGTCAACCTACTGGTGAAGGGATACTTAAGAGCAAAAGCCTGACTGATCTCACAGGGTGTACCTGATTGATGTGTCCCAGCACCATCTACTCCTCGCTGGGTATCTCCCTAATCTAGTCCTTGGGTATATGAGCACTGAGTACTGAGAAAAAAAGAATCTGATTGGCTCCTTGATGAAATCACTGAGCTAAACCAACAAATTAAAACTTTTGGAACTAGCCTTCCGTGAAACATCTTTACGAAATATTAGCTTGAATTTGCTGTATAATCACTTTCATTTGCGTATTCAGCTATTATTTGCAACTCAAAGCATCCTCATTTTTATACATATCATGTAACACAAATGTATCTACCTGTGAAACTTTTAGAGGTGCAAAAGCATTAAAGAAAATCACAACTTAGCTGTATAGACAAAACTAATATATTTGAAAAAAGCAAGACTAGTCTGGCTTACTATGAAATGTACACCATCTTTTAGATATATTGTTGGAGTTTTATAAATATGCTCAAGAAGTCATAAAAATAAGGCACTTCTGTAACACTTATATTAAAGTTAAAGTGTTCATGGGAACACTTTCACATGGAGCATTTGAAAAGTAAAAAAGGTCCGGGTGCAGTGGCTCACACCTATAATCCTAGCACTTGGGGAGGCTGAGGTGGGTGGATTACTTGAGCTCAGAAGTTCAAGACCAGCCTGATCAAGAGCAAGATCCTGTCTTTACTAAAAATAGAAAAATTAGCCAGGCATTATGGCAGGCAACTACAGTCCTAGTTACGCAGGAGGCTGTAGCAAGAGAAATCACTTGAGCCCAAGAGTTTGAGTTTGCTGTAAGCTATGAACGCCACACCACTATACCCAGGGCAACAGAGTAAGACTCTGTCTCTCAAAAAAAAAAAAAAGAATTAAGAAGGATCTTAGAAATGTCCCAGGAAAGAGAAAAAATAAAAGATTACTTCAAGGATTTTTGCTGAGGAGAAACAAACAAAACAAAACCACTACAAAAACCCAAACAAACAATGATGCCTTTGACAAAATCATTATAATGAAAGGGAAGCTGTTACAGTCACAGTAAATTTCTTAAAACAACTGATATCAAAGACAAAAAAACAATAAAAGCAATAGGTATAAAGGTATGGTACGCAGATTCTAGGTCTAAAGTAAGGTGCCAGAAGAGAATTTAAGTAACTACATAGACGTTACTAGAAGAAAATTCAAGCATAAAAAAAAAAATTCATAGCATAAAAAAAAAAAACCAGTAAAGCAGAGTGCAGGAGTTTTAGTCCATCTTTCTTGTGACGCTGGAAACCCCACTTCTAGGCCCTGAGTCTCCCCTTGTTACAGAAGTGAAGGCTACAAGTAAAGAACCCTGGCACAAGCTTCCTTAATGAGCATTTAAATGTATGGATTGCTCTGGGTTTGAAAAACTTTTCCCATACATTAATTCATTTTATTCCCATCACAACCCTTCAGCAGGAAAGAAATATTACTAACCCCATTTTATTGACCCCATTGGATAGATGAAATAAAGGCCAAAATTTAGTAGTCTGTTTCAAATAGCATGATAGACTGAAATGTTTAGTAAACATTTTTTTCACAATTACAAAGAATCTCTTTCCCTTAAAAGCTATTTTTAAAAGAAAATCTACTGTTCCTCTCATATTTATAACTTGCATATTTTCCAGGTATTACAAAAAAAGCTTTAACCAAAAATTCCATCATTCAAATTGGCAGCTGAAAATTGCATGTCTCCAGAAACACCAAATGAAGGCAAAGATTGCACCAGATTTTCATTTTTACTTAAGGGCAGATTTTCCTTTTTACAAATTCTAAATAAAAACTGTAGAGTAGTGATGGGATATTGAGTCCTCATACCTCGTATTTCCCTGGGAGGGGAGGGAATTTCTCTACGAGTAAAAAGTGAAAGCACAATCCTAGCTTTCCTCCACCCCTTCACTTACAAATCCCCAAGAAATAAGCAACGCCTTAGCTGGCTAGTTAGTTAGAACCAAACCCATTTAGCTCAGCCCTTTCCTCTTTTTCAGAGCCAGCAGGTTTGAAGGGTCTAAGGCCAGCTCCTCAGGTCCCATGTTACAGAAGCAGCCTCTCTAGACAGGGGAGGTCGCCAGTTGTCCACTTGTGCCAGTGACAAGGTCAGTATGTCTCTATAATTCAGAGGTGAAGTATTAACACGTCCACTTGGCTACGGATCTAAAGCCATGTTCTGTCATCAGTTTTGTCAGTAGTAAGCTGACACTCTCTCTCCAATGATCTTTGTCTCATTTCTCTACTGGCTACACAGTTGGGAGGAGAAAGCAGAGAGGTTCTTCATTTGTCACCTAAAGCTACAAGCAAGGATAGAGGATAAAAATAAAACTAAACTAGACAGAGATAAGCTCTTTATCCTTCCTCCTCATCCTCATCGTTTTTGAAAGCACCTAATTCAAAGGCCTATACTTAGAATCTACACATGTAGTTGATAAGATGATTTTATCATATCAAACTAATAGCACTAATTCTCCAGTCACAATATCAACATGTTCACTCAAAGTTAGCAAAGGTTAAGAAGCCAAAGCACTGATGGGAACTATACGAATACTAACTAGCAAAAAGTATCATCCAGAACAGAATCAAAATTTAATGCAGCCTCTAATAAGATTAGATGACCTCATATTTTAAGGATTCTTTTAGATTTAAAATTTTAAATTCTATCAAAATTATCTAATTTATCTAAAATCCTGTCCACATGAATCACTTTAAATCACATTTTTAACTTCTTAAGAATTGGAGAAACTACTACTATAAAAAAAAATTAAAGAAACATGACTCCTTATTTTTATCTGTAAAAATGAATATGTTACCCCCTACTGCTCAGAGTTTTTGAAAAGATTAAATCAGGTAATATATTTTAAAAGTTTATTGAATTCTGTACATATACATTTTAGTAGTTTTCTTTTTATATGGCCTGCAGCTATTACCTTTTGCCACTAGATGGCAATGCTATATCAGCAAATCAAAAAAAAAGTTGACCACGATGTACCAAAGTTAAGTCTAGATTTTACTTAACTGCCGTGATATGAATAAACTAAAAAAAATATATATTAAATTACGAGTGTTTTCCTGGCATCTGAAGAGCTGACAGATAAAACTTTGGACATCCAAATGAAGAGGCTGCGATAATTTCACATTCTGTAAGAAGTCAAATTGTTAACAGTGCCCTTACTTTATGTTTTTAAATCTTAAGTAATTTTAATTAAGAATGTGGGTAGTCCTATGAAGAGGGCATTGCCCAGGTAAGACGTATGCCGATCCCCAGTAGAAATGTCTGAAGATTTACCTCTGACCCCAAACTGAGAGAAACGATCTCATCCTCAAAAGCAGAATGTGTGTCAATGTGAGCGGGAATCCCTAAGATGAAAAAGAGGACATGTCACTTCACGTTTCCTTGTAGAAGATTCAAGATGACTCTAATTATAGCCTCATACTAGTAGGGTGAAAACACTGTTTGGCAACTGGGAAGGTACTATAATTATAGTTTAAAATAAATATTTAGGGTGAATATGACTATAACATGTTAAACTACATCTGAACTAAAAATACATCAACTTCAAGTTAAAGCGCCATTGAGACTTGATTCTAAAATCAAGGGTTGGGAGCGACTGCCTCAAGAGGACACTTACCCATTCTAGCCCAAGAGGAAGATGTAAAGATAAGCACAAAGTCATTTTTTTCCCCTTGAACATTGGATTCCCAAGTACTTCCAGAACAAAAGCAGAATCAAGAATTAAGATAAGGCTTCCTCCACTGATTATCAATCTACGTTAAGTGAGTAGCCCTAAAGTAGAAACCCTGCTACAGGGCGAGGGTGCACAAAGCAAGACAAGAAGCTTATAGAACATATTCAAGACACTTCCTTATGGACAATATTCAAGAAGCTTAGAGACCAAAGTAAAGAAAGAATGCCTTAGGCTTAGCTGATTTGGTTAGTCCAAAGTCAAGCTCACTTGGCTTGGCTATTTCCTCTCTTTTTCAGAACCAGCTGGTTTGAAGGAACTAATGCAAGCTCCCCATGTCCTGCGTTAGAGGAGCAGCCTCTGTTTCAACAGGGGACGTCCCCAGTTGTCCTTGTTGTGCCAGTGACAAGGTCAGAATGTCTCTATAATTCAGAGGTGAAGCATTAACAAGTTCACTTGGCTAAAGAACTAAAGCCATGTTTGCCTTCAGTTTTCCTTATGATGAATATAGAAGAGAAAACAAAACTCTAACTCGTGCCATTAATAAAAGGCTTAAATTAAAGAGGCCATAAGTGTGGGGTCCTAATCTAGGAAGATGGATGGCCTCGTGAGAAGTGGAAGTCCTGTCCATCCTGCACACCACAGGGGAGAGAAGGCCTGGGAGCACCCTGAGAAGGTGCGGGCCAGGCGGAGCCTCCATGGGAACTCCATCCACAGCCCCTGGAGTTTGGACTTCCCAGCTTCCAAACTGTGAAGAAAATAAACTTCTGTGGTTTAAACCAAAATAAATAAATAAATAAAAGCCTTAAAATCCTTTGATTACTACAAATATCAGATGAAGATGCTACGAATTTTTAAGTATAAGAAATCAGTAACGTAAAGATTTTTCACCAACATGGCATCCTGAAATTGACTTCCACATTCTCAAAGGAGGGAAAAGATCATCCAATTATCCTTCTTCTCTGGATTTGTACATTATTTGGTGTCTTCCAGTGTACATGTCTCCTATGTTTAAAGCCATTATTTCCCTCTCTAAGTGAAATTTTGAGGGAACAAAAAGAAAAAAAAAATCACAAACTGGTTTGTGTCAGACTGTTTACACTTTAAGAAGAAAGTTCCTCAAGGGACTGAAGTGTAGATCTGCAAAGGGCTGGGGTCAACACGGGTGAAAACATAAACATCAGCACAGAAAGAAACTAGTGTGAAAGAGTTACACAGCCTGCTTAGTTCTGAAATACATCACTGCAGTTTTCAAATGCTCACCATGTCCAGGTTCATATTGATTTATGGTCACTTGATCAGGCTTCTGTCTAATGTAACCTTCCTTCAACCATTTCTCCAGAATGCTATCACAAATGTCAGGAAGACCTAGGCAGTAATCAGAATGAAAAAACTAAAATCCAAGAATAAAAAAATAGTCATTGTGATAAAAATCACTCAGCTTTTAATTTAGCAGTCAGATCTATTAATATAACAATAAACCCACAAGGAAAATTTAAAAATAAAAACAAAAATTAAGAACCTTAAAAGTTATTAATTTTTTCAAATAAAAAGTCCAAAAGAATAACTGTACTAACAATTTTGGTATTTTGTAAAATAGCAATAAAATTATAAAAATATACTACATACTGGAAATTAACTTGACCAACTTTCTTTTTTGCTATTTTAAATTATCCACTTATTTTAAATTTAATTATATCTTAAATTATTTCTCTTAAAAAAACCACACCTTCCAAAGGAACTAATTACCTTTTTTGGAATCATAAATATTATTTCATGATAAAAGTAAAGACTAAAGTCATTAAAAAAAAAAAAAACAGCTAAGTTTAGGCCAGGCATGGTGGCTCAGACCTATAATCCCAGCACTCTGGGAGGCCAAGGCAGATGGATTGCCTCAGCTCACAGGTTCAAGACCAGGCTGAGCAAGAGTGAGAAAATAGCCAGGTGT
>NW_003852661.1:351428-356781 GCF_000181295.1 Otolemur garnettii | reverse complement strand
TTGAGCTCAAGAGTCTGAGGTTGCTATGAGCTATGACACCATGGTACTCTACTGAGTAGAGTGACAAATGAGACTCTGTCTCAAAAAAAAAGAAAAGAAAAACAGCTAAGTTTAGCTCCAGTGAAGAATTATACCAAAAGATTATCCAGAATATACATAAATTCTTAATCAATTAGGCAATTCATTTCAAAAAACCACAACAGTTACCTTTATTAAAAGTCATCTATCTTACTTAAAAAAAAAAAAAATACCGACAGAGATGAAGAGGAATTCACAAGGAAAGAAATATAATGACCAACCTTTCCTAATCAGGAAATTACAAATTTAAGAGTTTTACAATATCACATGTTAGTAGGGATAGGTACAGGAGATAAAACATTTGGTGAGAATATGTTGGTATAACTGGGGAGACAATTTGATCATATCTACTAACGACTTTAATGAACATAATCTTTGAAACAAGTCTACTTCTTAGCAGTCTCCCTTGAGAAACTGATAATGCATAAAGAAATTTGTACAAAGATACTCACTGAAGCGCTACTTACAAAAGCTAAAAACTAGAAACAACCTAAATGTCTATCAATAGGGAATTAATTGAATAAACTATAAAGAGTTGTTCAGTAAAATGAAAATCTACATAAGATCTCCAAGACATACAGCGAAGGGAAAAGAATGAGGGAGAGCAATATGCATAATAATTGAACGGACAATGAACGCCCCACACATACACCGTGCAATATCCTGTATGTCAGCAACTATGCACTTACGCAGGTAGATATACTGGAATGTAAATTTATTTTTTTAAGAATTGGAAGAATATATACTAAACCAGAATACATACAACTGCACAGCATGGGCCGCAGGCAGATGGTTTGAGGACTGTTTTCTTATCTGTGGTGTTGGTATCACAAAAAGCTCATCTGCTATTGTCGGTGCTTGTGTGTTCAATGTGTGCCCAAGAATGCCCAGGGCAACTCGTATACTTCTAATTTGTGGCAGAGAAGAAAAAACTTTGGACAGGCTTTTAGCTGTTAATAGTACACATTTCTGAGAAGAACTATGCACATAAAGACGGTAGTGAAGAATTTTAGCTCTATTCCTATATTGAATTTTTTAATAAAACTATACCATTTATCTAATTAAAACATTTTAAATCAACTGTTTTGAAGTCTTATCTAAAAATGACAGATGAAACATGCCCTACCAACTATAATATACTTCTAATGCATTCAGCTTTTTTCTGCAGCAGAAGTTATTAAACGTCACTTACCCCCGGGCAATGGTTTATCTTTGTCTACATTGTTGTTCTCATAGAGAAACTCATAACCAAAATGCCGTACTCTTCTGTGTTTTAAGGACTTCTGAACTGTGTGAGGAAAGAAAGCAAACTACTGAGGAGCAAAAACAACGCATTTCTTTGTATGTTTCAAAGTCAACATTCTGAATAAGGATTAGTTTAGTAGCAAGAATTTCTGTTAACTGTTAAATTACTGTCTTTAATAAAATTAACTGTCTCATATTTGCTGTTCTGTCAAATTTAAAATTCTAACAAACTCTAGTTTCCTCCAATCAATCTGAAAGCTAAACATGTACACTGCTGCCACTCACAAACTACTAATGAGTCAGAGAAATTCTGATTTGCAAATATCTCTAGGAAGTTCTTACATATTATAGTGGTATGGAGTTGAACCGCTGACTCTGCATGGAAAACGTGCCTTAGGGTAAAAAGGAATGAAAAAAATAATCTCAACAAAAGGGTTTATAAAAGCTACACAATTATTTTTTAACCTGAGACTTTGCTGGATTTAGTTATCAATCCCAGGAGTCTCTTGGCAGAGTCTTTGGGGTTTTCTAGATATAAGATCATATCATCAGCACAGAGTATTAGTTTGACCTCTTCCTTCCCCATCTGGATGCTAGGACTTGATCTGGCTAGGACTTCCAGTACCATGTTAAATACAAGTGACAGTGGGCGTCCTTGTCTTGTTCCAGTTCTAAGTAGGAATGCTTTCCACTCTTCCCCACTCAGTATGATGTTGGCAGCAAATCTGTCATATGCAGGTTTTATGTTCCATCTGTGCCAACTTTGTTAAGAGTTTTTATCATACAAGTTGCTGAATTTTGTCACATGCTTCTTCTGCATCTACTGCAATGACCATATGATCTTTGTTTTTGCTTCCATTTACGTAGTAAAATCACATTTACTGGATTTACATATGTTGAATGATTCTTGCAAACCCTGGGATGAAGCCTACTTAGTCATGGTGGATGACTTTTTTGATGTGCAGCTGAATTCAGTTTGCTAGAATTTTGAGGATTTTTACTTCTATATTCATAGGGATATTGGTCTATAGTTTTCTTTTTTGGTTGTGTCCTTTCCTGGCTAAGATACTTTGCCAGGGTGATACTTTGTAGAACAAGTTGGGGAGGATTCATTCCTTGTCAATGTCATGAAGTAGTACCTGCAGTATGGGTACCAATTATCTGTAGATCTGATAAAATTCAGCTGTGAAACCATCCTGTCTGGGGCTTTTTTTGTTGAAAGATTTTTTATTCCCACTTCAGTTCTGATGCTTGCTACAGGCAGTCCCAAGTTTATGAACAAGATTGGTTCTGTGGGTTTGTTCTTAAGTTGAATTTGCATGTAAGTTAGAACAGGTACATTTACCTATTACCTGTAATAGTCTCTGTTCATAAGTGTGAATCGTAGGTCAATCAGATGTTTTTAAGGCAGGGACTTACTGAAATACCTCCATTCATAAGTGCAAGTTGTACAGAAGCTGGATGTTTTTAACTCAGGGACTGCCTATATTTGTCTGTTCAGGAGTTCTGTTTCTACCTGATTGAGCCTTGGGATACTGTGTGTTTCCCAGAATTTGTCCATTTTTCTCAACATTTTCAAGTTTACATACATAGAGATTTCACAGCATTCACAGATGATATTTTGTATTTCTGTTGTATCAGTTGTTGTATCTCCATTTTCGTTTCTGACTGAGCTTATTTGGATGCTTTCTCTTCTATTTTGGTTAATCTAGTGAAGGATCTATCAACTCTGCTTATCTTTTCAAAGAACCAACTTTTTGTTTCATTAATCATCTATATTACTGTTTTGTTTTCAATTTCATTTAGCTCTGCTCTGACTTCAGGTATTTCTTTTCTTCTCCCAGGTTTGGGTTTGGTTTGCTCTTGGGTATTTACCCAAAGGAAAAAAACTCATTTTATCAAAAAGACAATTGCACTCCAATGTGTGTTGCAGCACAATTCACAATTGCAAAGATGGGAAATAAAAAAAAGTCCCCATCAATTCTTGAGTGGTTTAATAAAATGTGGTATATGTATACCATGGGGCACTCCTCAGCCATAAGAAAAACAAATGCTTTTTGCAACAATCGATTGGATGGAATTTCTAGTTTCTCCTAAGTGAAGTATTGCAAGAATGGAAAAGCAAACATTATATGTACTCACTATTAAATTACAACTAACTTATCAACACTCAGATGCACAGATGGAAGTAAAACTCAACAGAAATCAAACAGTTGGGAGAGGAGAGGATGGCTGCAATCATGCCTCCTGGGTACAATCTACACTACCTGGGTGATGTGCACACTTTGACTCAGGCAGTACAAACGTGGACCATGACTGAACCCTCCAACTCAGAATCCCGCTCAGCATCCTGGAGCCTCAGTTGGCCTGAGCTGGTGGGGGCACCATGCAGGCCCCCCAGCAGGCTGTGGCACACCATGGCCCAAAAACCAGTATAAAACACCCCTTGTCCGGGGAAACAGAGTTGTGGCCACAAAGGCAGCCAGCCCCTCACCAATCAGGGAATGCATATTCCTGGGAACCTGGTGCTAAACAATTGCAACTGACCTGCTTCTGGATTGGGGTTTCATACATAGCAGAGCAGGTCCCTTGCTGCAATCTATTGAAAGTCAATCCTCAACACAAGAGTTTATTAAAAAAATTAAAAAATAAAAAAGGGAGAGAAAAAAAGAGATGAAAAAGAAAATAAAAAAGCAGGACAAAAGCAATCCACATAATCAAAACACGTGTTCCCCCATAATATTCTGAGATGAAAAAAAGTGA
Source organism: Otolemur garnettii (assembly GCF_000181295.1). Taxonomy (NCBI): domain Eukaryota; kingdom Metazoa; phylum Chordata; class Mammalia; order Primates; family Galagidae; genus Otolemur; species Otolemur garnettii. The sequence continues at coordinate 352,695 of NW_003852661.1, read as the reverse complement.
CCCAAATGTTAATAAATATTAATGTTTAGAGTTTAAACTGATAGACGTATAAATGTTATTTATTATTACTGTTCCCAATAATTGTTAGTATGACTTACTTAGCATTAGATTCAGGCCACTTTCAAAAATTTTGAGAAAATATTAATAAGCCATGAAGAGAGGAGGAAAGAAGCAACAGCATGGCATTTTGGTGAATTTTTAAATATCAGGCTTTAAAAAGTTTTACTTACAATTTTGTTTATCTGTATCTTCTGTCCAATCAATACTTTCCAAAAGCAGTTTCTCCTCCTCAAAAGAAATTATTTCTTCGATTACCTTGAGGCCTGGTGGTAAGGCTTGAGGGTCCAACTCTTTCCACTGTACTAGGGGAAAACAAATTAAAATAGTCACATACAAAACTAATAGTTCATATATATATATATATATATAAATAATTCTGTTCAATAGCTACTTATCAGTTTACAAAACTCCCAATTCTCATTTTCAGAAATAAGAATGCTGAAAGGCACACAACATATTAAAAGTGCAGAAAACAAAGACCAAGATCAAAATTACTGTACATTTTACCCACTGCAATTACCAAAAGCAAATAGAACGATATTTATTTAAGTATTCTGTTTAAACATGAGTAAGTCACTTTTTACATCTTACCATGAGACAAGTATTTAGATTGTCGCTAAATAATGAATACAAGAAGTTAAATGCTCATTTTTGTTCTTAAGGTCTTCATACTAGCTAGCATGGTCAAATAACAGAAAAATTTTAAAAAACATAAAACTTTCTAAAGAAAAAACAAATACCATTTATGAGGAATTATTTAACATATATTAAAATAATTTAAGTTCCTGCATTTTTTAAAGTTTTATACAGGTACAGCTACAGCTCTAGAAGGAGAAGAAAAAGAATTTAGTGTATTCACATTTACTACTGGGGCTGATCATGCATGTCACAGATGAGATTTCTCAATTTTTTCTGCCAGGCAAATTAACTCTTTGAATTATTTAATATAAAAAGTCACAAAAATAGTAAGTACCTACTAGATTCTACTAGTAACATTTCAGAAACATAAACAGCAAATCATTTGATAACTACATGCCAGTGCCTACCGTGTGCCAGACATTATTTATTTAAACTATATAAGGAAAACTTTAGAAAAAAGTAATTTATAGTATAGTATAAATAATTTCAATTTAGTTTTCTAAATATGTTTTTTTAAGAATTAAAAATATCCCTTATGGCTCGGCGCCTGTAGCTCAGGCGGCTAGAG
>NW_003852661.1:324114-351215 GCF_000181295.1 Otolemur garnettii | reverse complement strand
CCTGTAGTCCCAGCTACTTGGGAGGTTGAGGCAAGAGAATTGCTTGGGCCCAGGAGTTTGAGGTTGCTGTGAGCTGTGACACCACAGCACTCTACCCAGGGCAACAGCTTGAGACTCTGTCTCAAAAAATAAATAAATAAATAAATAAAAATATCCCTTATATTTGTTACTCAGTGCCTACCATACGGCAGATATCAAAATATTTGTAACACATTTCTGTTATCTCAATTAAAAATGATTTCCAAGTTTAAAAGTATGACTGATACAATGTTAGAAGGACATCTATATTTATGAAGGATTTCAAATAAAGAACACTCCAAAATTCACTTTGCACAATTCTTACTGAGTATTCAATATACTGAAGGGGAGAAAACTCAGTAAAACTTACTGCTTAAAACTTACTTTTTAGCCATTCAGTTTTCAAACATGATCAGAAACACCTATAATATAAGGATAATCTAGTTTCTAGAATACAAAAAGTTTACATCAGATTTAAAATCAAATATATATGAGCACTGAGAAGTGTAATTTCTAAAATATATCTTCAAAAGTCTTTAAAAGTCTTTTTTGAGTCTAGTTTTACAAAAACATAAGTTTGATCAAATTATACTCAGCTACCCACCCCCAGAACATCTGAACTGAGCTCCTTCATCACCTAAATAATTTGTGTTCATTTCTTCAAGCACACTCCCCAGTGGCCGTCATACTGGACAGCACAGACATGAACATTCCTGTCCTCACAGAAAGTTCTACTGGGCAGCACCACCATAAAGTTTTAGGACTCTTAGTGGCTAAAGGTACCCCTCCATAAATACGAAGATTGGCATATAAGCACTTGGACTACAATCAATTCTTTAGTGATTGATTCAAAGCTTCTGGGTAGACACTATGAAATAAATTGGTGGTCTGGATCCTCAACATTATACTTTGAAAAATACAATTAGGTAGAAGAATTCCAAAATAAGCAACATGCATAATAAATGTATTGTTGATTGGTGAGGCCTGCTTCCCTCAAGGCAGGATATGTCTTACTCACCTCTGTACCTTCTACTACTAGTCCCAGGGATACACTAAGTGCTTAGGGAATGTTTTTACAGCAAAATGGGTTGCTAACCTGCTGTCCTAATTATGTTTCACAATAACTGAACCTCCTAACATATGTCTATGAAAAGGAAACTCACACAAAAGAACTGCTTTTTAAAAGACAACTGTATCTTAATACCTTTTTCCACAAAATTCAAATACAGAATGATCTTTTGTCCTAAATCGTCCACTATTTCTCTTCCATTGAGAGTAACATAAGCTCTCTTGGATTCTTCTGTAGTTTTGTATCTTGCAAATGAGTAAGGCTTGTTAGGTGGCATCAAGAGAGCATCCAGGGGTCCACATTTCTCCAAAACTGGGAGCAGCTGGCTCCTACTCACACCATTACCTAAACCACCATTGGCAACAACCAGGTTCTTAAAAGACAAAAAAGAGTAACATGAGAAATTGACACCAATCTATGTATTCTAAAATAACATTTTCAAATAAGATTTCTAAACAACTGTATGCCCACGGGAAAGAAAAACACAAATTCAAGAGGGGGAGGTGGAAAGAGGGAAAAGGGAGAGAGGAGGAGAGAGGAGGGTTAGTAAATTCTCACTTAATGGGTACAATGTAAGGGTATACAGCACACCCCCTGTGTGAAGGGTTCAACTACAACTTAACTTTACCTAACAAATGCAAACAATATAACCTCATCATGTGTACCTCATGTTAATCTTGAATTTAAAAAAATGATTTCTACAAAGATATAATTAAGGGGGAAAAAGTTTCCTTATAGTAATTATTTGCTTTGCTGATTTCATACAAAGTACATAAACCAATTTACTAAATATTTGGGGAAGAAAAAGTACTACTTCATATATTGCAAATAATATTGATTTTTTTGGAGACAGAGTCTTACTTGGTCACCCTCCGTAGAGCTGTGGCATCATGGTTCACAGCAACCTCAACCTCTTGGGCTCAAGTGATTATCTTGCCTCAGCCTCCCAAGTAGCTGGGACTACAGGTACCCACAACAATGCCCAGCTATTTTTTAGAGATGGGGTCTCACTCTGGCTCAGGATGGACTTGAATTCGTGAGCTCAGACAATCCACCCGCCTTGGTCTCCCAGAAGTACTGGGATTACAGGAGTGAGCCAACTTATTTTGGCAAAATATTCATTTCTTAGTGACCATAAAAGCAAATTAAAAGAAGACACTATTATTCAGAAATACAAATTTAACAAAATTAAAGAGTGAGAGGAGAAAAAACAAGCAATTACGTAATACTTGCTTTTTGCCAGAGATTGTTCTATATGCTTTCACCTAATTAATCCTCATTAACATAATCTTCACAACAGAAGAATTTATTTGGGTAATATTAGCCCTACTTTATAGAGGAAGACTATGATCAGACAAGTTAGATTAAAGTGGTTACTTAAGGGTGGGTTTCAAACTTGACAGTTTACAGAATCCACACTTTTAATACAACCATTATACAATGTTACTAAAAACTATTAATAAAAGTAAAGGTACTGGCTCAAAAAATCAATTGTAAGTTCTATTAAACACAAGTTAGGAAAATTTTCCTCCAGGAAATTCAGTTAAGTAATTTGGTCAGTTTGTAAGTTTAATACTGCACTAAACTCTATTCAAAGAAATTTTGGAGTGATGGAGGAATCGTCCCTTATTTTATTTATTTATTTATTTATTTATTTATTTATTTCAGAGATGGAGTCTCAGTTTGTTGCCCTCGGTAGAGTACTGTAGCATTACAGCTCATAGCAACCTCAAACTCTTGGGCCTTAGCTTCCGAGTAGCTTCGATTACAGGCGCCTGCCACAACACTCGGCATCTAGGCCTCCTAGAGTGCTAGGATGACAGGTCTGAGCCAATGCATCCGGCCTTCCTATTTTTATTCTGATGTTTATGGCCTAGCACCCAGGTAGCCTGTATACTTAAAAAATCATTCTATGTGATGCTAAGACCTTTAATTTATAGTCTCTGACTTCTAAAAACATTGTAGTATATAACAAAAATAAGCCAAGGGGGGGGGCCTGCTCTAATCAATTTCATCAGTTATACCAGTGGGCAAAGTTTTTCTGGTAATAGTAGATATTTCATGTTTTGCAGGCCAATGTAACTTGCTATCACATAGTCTCAGCTTTACTTAAAAACTTTAAAAGTGTAAAACCCATTCTGAGCTCAGAAGCCTAATTTGACTTGAGGACAGTAGTTTGCCTGATTTATACTAAGCTCAAGGTTAGTACATAGTAAACTAGTTTTATTGTACAAAATAAGACTATCTAGATCCTTGTTTAAAAAGGATATAATAGAATTATTATAAAGTAGATAAGAAGAAAAATAAAGCTGTTTTGTCATGCGACAGCCAATACTTTATATGCATGCAAGTATACATATAATAAAAAACCCACTAATATACTACTGTATTATATGGCACAAAATTTAGTTTCAAATGGCTTGCCCTAGACCTCATTTATCATCTAATAAGGTTTATTAACTAAAACACCGTAATATTTGGTTAGATGCAGTCATAATTACAAAAACATTTTCACTTCTTAAATCTAAGGTATTACAAAGGTCACATAAGTCTCAATAATCCACTACACCATCTAGGAATGGAAGGTGAGGAGGGCATGGGTGGAAGTGGTCCTCAGAGAGGCTGTCCAGGTGACTTGCAGGTAACTCTAAAGGCAAACCACACAAAGGAAGTGAAGTACGGGACGGGGCAGGAGGAACTTACATCCCATTACATGTGAGTTATGCAATATGATTAAAAGTAATAATTATTTTATTCATAATTATTCAAGCAATTCTCCAAACAGTGATATATATGAAGCAGAGAGTTTAAATCATTTTGAAGTTATCTTCACTCCTGACAATTTCAGGATCACTACTCTAGAAAAATCTTACAAACCTATAGGAAACTATGTTTATCTATAACATGTCATTAGAATATTTGTACTCCCCCAAGTAAATAAAATATAATTAAAGGTCTTTCTACAATTTTATTCTTTTCCTTTCAAATACAGTAGAGAAAAAATAATCAAAGCTTAAATAAAATGCCAATGCCACTTTGAAGGTCATGAGATGAGATGAAAACTTCTGGAGAGACCCAAAACAAAAGACAAACCCAACCAGAAACAAGCTTCAGAGGCTACAAAGAAACTCAATCCATTTTTTTCTTACTAGTTTCTTCATGGCCCCTGTAAGGAAAAAAAGGTAAGTCATGGTTGGGAAGAGAAATATATTAATTATTCTAATCTATTATCTGTTCTATCCTTGCTATAGAAATTTGGCTTAAATTCTCTGAAGTCAACAATATTTAACTCCGAGTACAGGCCTTTTGTCTGTTGTATTCAAATGTCCCTCAACATGGAGGAATGAGACTGCTCATTCCTAAACTATAACGAAACATCAAGACATCATCCCAAGCCTAAGGGAAGGATATCGGCTGACAGTCAACAGGCATAAATTTCAAACCCAGCTTTACCTTCAGAATTGTATGTTTGACTCTCAGTTAAATGATATCTATGTTTCCTTCTCACTCTTACAACTTTATGATCCAAAAATAGTCTCGTCAGAATTCCTTACATTCATGTAGTATTTTAATGTCTAAGTATCAGTAGTCTCTAGATCTAACGAGAAAATAGGGTTAAAAGTATGCAATACTGTGCCCTGCTTCCAAATGAAGAAAGCCAAGGTCAAATGTTACTCCACATGCCCAAATAAGTGGAGGAACTAAGAGTTAAGCTGAGTTCTTCTAATTCATAGCCCAGAAACCTCAGTCCCTCATATTTGTTATCTCATTTAGTTATTGCCATCAGATAATGAATAGGCTTTGTCATAAGATCTAAGAAAAGAAAAAAATGCTTTGTGGCACATAATCAAAATGCTTTATAAAATAGGTGAGATTGGAAACAGAAGAAAGAAGATTGTATTAGAATACGGAAGACCTAGCTTTAAGTTTCTATTAGCGAGTCCCTAGCTTTTGTCAATGGACATAGCATAACCTCCTAAACTTTAGTTTTCTCACCTATTTCTTATGGATATGTGGGGAATTAAATATAATACTACACTTGATCTTAGCCAAAAGGCCGAGAAGCAATGAATTAAATATAATAATAAGTAAACCCTGCAAACTGAAAAGGCTGGTACAGAGATATTATTATTAATATATACCCAAAACTTCCTCTCACTCAAGCCAACACAAAAGAAATTCAAGGTATAGACTAAGCTATGGCCCCAGATAGAAAGTCAGCAGGTCCTATCATATGTGTATTTAACACATGATTGAACAACTACAGCCTTGAGCAGCTATTAAGAATATCTACATCAATATACATTAACATGTCAACGCATTTACAGTGTAAATGGTAATAATAGTTTTAGGTCACCTGCGTGGCATAGGCGACTGTCTCAATGCCTTCATGTCTCAGCAAGGTATGCCTGGCTTTAATCTGTTTCCTTAAGAATTTCTTCTCAGTTTTACTGAGTTTGTAATTATGTTGATGGCTGCTGTCCACAGCAATACTGAAAAAAAAAAAAGTAAAAAAACTGTCAACCTTAAAAGTCCTGAAGAAACAATTACAATGATGCTATTCACATATTTAATAGTTTATAAATATTTCTATATGAATGTTTCATTTACATTTCAAGAACCAAGAGAGGAACAGATAAACAGAAAATACAGTAAAGGAACATTTAAGAACATCTAACAGCATCTTTAAGTCTAAAAAATGATCTAATGTAGCTCCATTAAGTCTGCCATTTGACTCGCAGGTATTGGTTCCCTTTACTCACGCAGTCCTAGGTAAAATGTGCCAGGGACAAATTCACAATTATCATGTAAGGCAAGGCAAAGAGGAGGGAGGGGGGAAGAGAAGCACAGGGCAAGGGGAGGAACAACACAGAAGTCATGGAAGAATGTACAATATGCCTCCATTTATAGAAAGGTCAAAATCAAAAAGTAAGCCATATGTCGTTTAGCAATACATATATAGCAAAACTAAAAGTACGGCAAGGAAATAATGAACCCTAAATTCAGAAGAGGTTATGTCTGTGAAGAAGGAAAAAGACCTTGATACAGAGGTGACATATGTGAACATGGAAGGTATTTCTTTAGATGGTCGATGCAGGTATTCATTCTATTATTTTTTAATCTGTTCATATCATGTATTTATGTCTGTAACTTTTTTTCCTTTTGTCTGTCACCCTGGGTAGAGTGCTGTGGCACCATCATAGCTCTCAGCAACCTCCAACTCATGGGCTAAGGGTTTCTCCTGCCTCGGCATTCCAAGTAGCTGAGACTACAGGTGAGCATCACCATGCCCAGCTAATTTTTTCTATTTTTGGTAAAGATGGGGTCTCCCACTGGCCCAGGCTGGTCTCAAACTCCTGAACCCATGTGATTCTCCCACTTTGTCCTCCAAAAGTGCTAAGCACAATTTTATGGGATTCTTATTTCTGTCACTTAAAAAATTATAGGCTCAGCCTATAAATAAGAACCCCATAAAATTGTGCCTTCACATCATTGAAATACGTCAATTAGCAAGTACTAAGTATCTTCCCAAGGGTCCTCTGTGATTATATAACCCAATCAGCATCCTGTAGCATGCTTTATCACAGTAGTCTATTTTGTTTACACAGTTAGAGCAGAGAGAGTATGTTCACCTTCTATACACTTAGAATTCTTCAAAATTAATAGAAGAAACAAATTTAGGAAGTTATGCAAAATCCTATTTCCAAACAGCTCATAAATAGTCACAGCTATAATTACTAATCTTTAAGTACAGAAAATAAAATACCAAGTCTATGTATTAAAATGCCAGCAGTCCAGCTTCCCAACACATGGAGTTAATAAGATAGGAAGTAAGGCCAGTGCGGCAGGCTGGTTGGACAGCATAGTAGGGAGATGAGAGGTAAGAAGACCTGCAATGATCCAGCTTGGCAAGTAGAAATGCTGGCCTGATGTATGCTGGAGAGTAGAAAGAAAGGGAATAGTGGGAGAGGGGAAGAAGAAGGATGAAAGAAAAGTTCAGGCAGAATCAACAGGCCTTGACGTATACTCAGAAATGAAGGCGAGAGAAACCAAAAGGATAAAGCTGAGTGACTGAGAAACTAGTGATGTCCTTTCAAAACTGGAAAGTCAGGAGGAGCTGCTCAGGAAGGGAGGTAATGAGGCAGATTTATGATATTATATGTTCAAGCTACTGGTGAGACATACAGTTTCAGGTGACAATATAAAGTGCCTCCTAGGAAAAGGACTGAGATTAGAAAGCATTAGGGTTGTATTAATCTTGATGGACTTGAAACACTCTTCTTAGTAACACATCACAAGAATGGAAAAGCAAATATCCAATGTACTCAATACTAATATGAAGCCAGTAGACATCTAATTCACGCCCACATAGGAGGAAAACTCAATTCAATTTAAGCTGCAGGAAGAAGGATGACAGAGGGGAAGAGGGGACAGGGGTTTGGGGGTTCCCACTTCATAGGCACAATGTAGAGTATATGGCACATCTTTTGGGTGCAGGACACAACTTCCACAGGGACTCTACCTAACAAATTCAGATATTGTGACATGGTCATTCATACCCTCACATTAACCTGAAATTTAAAAAAAAAAAAAAGCATTAAAAGTCATCATTAGACAGGAGGGGGACAACTGAATGGTTATTTGTAACACTGCACTAATTATAATGATTTGTTCTAGTATCTGTCCCCTTCCACTCAACTATGAGCTCTTTGAGGACAGGGATTAAAACATACTTTTCTTAATTACCCCAGGGCCTCATTCAGTGATATGAAGCAGTGTTTGGAAGTCTAGGTTCCAGGTTCAAATTTCGGCTCCACCACTTACTAGCTCTATGTTCCAAGGTGAGTTAATTACATATCTGTTTCTGTTTCTTCTTCTCTGAACAGGGATAGGGATAAAAATAATAGTGCCCATCTCATAGCTTTTTAAGCAAAATTAAATTTATTACTATAACATTGTTTTCAGAAGATCCGGATGGCTTAATAGAAAAAACAGCTGAGGGCCTGCTAAGGAGCTATTTTATAGCCATTCCATTCTAAGATCTCTATCTTTTGAAATACCTACTCTATAGTAAATCATGGAGAACAAGGGGTGAGTTTCCTATAGAATTTTTTCATAATAATTCCAGGAAGGAAAGACTTAGAAATGAAACAACAAAGAAAAGATGCCAAATACACCTACCACCAGCAGATGGAGCCCCATAACTACATTTTTGCCACCCCTTTTCCTTTCTCCCTACGCCAGTCACGCAATACTACTGCAAGTAAAGAAAGATAAATCTAGATGCCTTTTAAGGCTCATTTTTCCTCCATTCCAGTAGCTTGGCAGTGTGCTGGCCCAGCACGTCTGAGTCACCTTAACAAAGAGTAGGCTGATACCACCTGCTGAGGTCTGGAACTGCTCTTTTCCAGCAAGGTTGCTTTCCTGGTTAGGGAGTATCCAATATGGTACAAACGTTTAGATGCTCCATGTCATATTAAGGGGGTGAGGTCACTATTTACTAGGATACTAGTCATGCTGAATCCAGGCCAGCCACCTCCAGCCTAAGCATATTCTCTGTGGGATAATGAGTGTTTAGAGATTATACATGCTCTGCTACTTCCATGTTAATAAATTTAACCCCAACACATCCCATTGGATAGTGCCTAAGTGATAATGGTAGTATGTGTGTCCATGCCCTCCTTGAGCAACAGAAAACCTATTATAAATCCAGTAGGATAAATAAATGTTCCTGTGCTTGTATGTAAACTATAATTACTAGCAAAGAATAGAAAGAACCTAAATTCCTACCAAACGAGGTCTGATTTTAAAGTACAACACAGGTATAAAAAGCTTACATGTAAATCTTTAGCATACCCAAGAAACTGGCTCAGTACCTATAGCTCAGCAGCTAGGGTGCTAGGCACATACAACGAAGCTGACAGGTTCGAATCCAGCCGGGGCTTGCCAAACAACAATGACAACTACAACCAAAAAATAGCTGGGCATTGTGGTGGGTGCCTGTAGTCCCAGCTACTTGGAAGGCTGACGTAAGAGACTTGCTTAAGCCCAAGAGTTTGAGGTTGCTGTGAGCTGTGACACCATGGCACTCTACCCAGGGGGACAGGGTAGAATAAAAAAATAAAATAAAATAAAATAAGAATACACAAGAAACTGGTAATATGGGTTACCCGCAAGGAAGGGAAATGTATAGATGAGTATGGGAATGAGAGGGAGTTTTCTTCTTGCATGACTTCTGAGTTTAGTAGCTATTCAAACTGCCTTACCTATCTGTAAAAAAAAAACTGTAAAGGTTTAAAATGATTGGAAAAGATACACCCATATCTTGTCATGTTACCATGTTTTAACTCTCTGAAGAATACTATACATTGTTGAATAGTATCTAAATCAAATTTACCGTCTTAGCGCCTCCTAAACTCCTCCATAATTCTGAGTTTGGCAGCTTTCTTCAACGTTTTCATTAACACTACTGTGTATCTCTAACTCTGGAGTTCTCACATTGTATTATAATTATCTGTCTGTGTTGGGCTCAAAAAGAAGACTATCATCTATTTGAGAGCACAATTTGATGCCTGCCATACAGTGGACAATAATCGTTCAATGACATTAATCAGACCCACAGGCTGCCACCACCAAAGGCCCAAGGGTCGCGAGGATTACTCAAATAAAATCACAGGAACAATCAGATGCGCCAGCGGTGCAGCCATCAGCACTGCTTTTGCTTTACTGATACTGGTCACAAAACCCCAACGCGCCCGATTCAGGAGCCCCAGGTTGCAACCAACCGTCTCCAACCCTAAAGAAAACAGATTAGCAGAGGCACCACGTGAGCGCCCGCACAAAACACAAACACGTGCCCCTTAAACACTAACACAACGAACTGAAGCCCTACTGCGCACAGAACAGTACCAGAGCGCCGCCGCCCAGATTATCTGTCCTTTCCCTGGGTTTTCAGCCCACGCCAGCGAGGCGGGTAAACACCGAAGAGGCTGACAAGAGGAAGCAGAGGTTTGCTGCCTACGTGTCCCCCAGCAAGAAGTGCCACTCGCCTCTGCCTTGGCTTAGGCCGGCTTCTAACAAAGCGGGTATTCTCTCCTTTGCCAGACTTTCTGCTTTAACCCCAGAAAGCGGCGGCGGGTATTTGAACACTACCTCACCTGGGCGCGGCCATGTTGGAGAATAGCGCACTACGTTTCCCATGAATCAGCGGGGCGAAAAGTAACTCCCACAATCCCCTTCGCCTCCCAGAACGCCGCAGGCGCACTGTCCGGCTAAGTGTCTTTGCGAACTGTTCTCTGTTACAGTGGGAATTCAGTTCTCTTGTTTGGGAATAGGGTAATAATTGACAGTGCAACTTTATTTTTATTGGTTCTTCCCCAAATGAAAGGTCAAACAAGTTTGTGTCCTTTGGTTTATCAGTAATGCTCCCCAAGCCCCGCCCTGCCACCTTGGGCTTTTTGTGCATATTAGAGGCCCCTAGGGTCAGAAAGAAGAGTGTTCGGGCAGGAGAGAAGGAGGGTTGACCGTGTATGAGTGTGCCAGGGAAACGGTGAGGACTGCAGAGTAATAGGAAGATACAGGCATGAATGTGGAAGGAGGGCTGGGAATTGCCTTCCTGTGGTGTCGCAATCCCCAAATCCACGCTGCAAGGCAGTGCGCTATCGGTAAAAGTTAAGGTTGGCGAGCTGGCCAGGAAAAGTGGCCCTGAAAAGAGAGTGTTGTTGAGTGGAGGAATGATTTCTGCAAAGAGTAAGTTAGAAGGGGGAAGGAACAGAATTTGGTAGGCAAATGTGTAGCGTTTTCCATAGTCCAAGAAAGGGTGGTACCAAAACTGAAGAGCAAAAGTGAGGAGGCAAGTACAAGATGCAAAGATCAAGTAAACGAGACATTGCAGACTACTTGGGTGTAAGAGAAAACGTCTCCCCCATGGCAGTCTTGCTCCCGACCTACTAGGTGCTTGCAAAAGAACATCCCAACTGAACTTTCCGCAATGACGGAAATGTTTTAAAATCCAAACCGTCCAATATGATAGGCTTTTGAGCATTTCAAATGTGACTAGTAAACTATGAACTGAATTTTGAATGTTAAAAAATTTATTTAGTTTTAATTAAATAGCCACATGTGCTAGTGGCTCCCAAGTTGGACAGCAATGTAACATAGCCACTTGTCTCCTATTGGCCAACTTCAGTTACTTCATCTCTTTTTTTTTTTTTTTTGAGACAGAGCCTCAAGCTGTCCCTCTGGGTAGAGTGCTATGGCATTACAGCTCACAGCAACCTCCAACTCCTGGGCTCAAGCGAGTCTCCTGCCTCCGCCTCCCAAGTACCTGGGACCACAGGCGCCCGCCACAACGCCCGGCCATTTTTTGGTTGCAGCCGTCATTGTTGTTTGGCGGGTCCGGGCTGGGGATTCGAACCTGCCACCTTAGGTGTACGTGGCTGGCGCCTTAGCCGGTTGAGCTATAGGCGCCGAGCCTACTTCATCTCTTTAAGGCACGGAAGCTTTTAAAGCTTTTGATTTTCTAAGCCTCTGTAAAATCATTCTCTTTTAGCTCTCTTTATACATCCTGATCACTTGCTTTTAGAGTTTTCCACAAGCTTCTCTGTCTATAATTAAACACAGGCAACGCTTTAGGTTTTATCTTTGACCTTATTCTTTTATTCTGCAGCCTCCTCCTGCCTGCCTTCCCAAGAGTTTTAAAGAGATTTATGAATAATTCCCTAATCTTTACCTCCAGCCCTTACTTTTTTTTAAGAATCAGTTTGGTTTACTGAAAAGAATATGGGGACATCGGGTTATGACCTGAAGTAGAAACTGCAAAACAGTATTTTCCTTTTAAGACTGATGTGATAATTAAGTAAAATGTATGAAATGGTTGTTCATTTCTCCTTTTCTGCTCTAGAATTATAAGCCCAAATTTCCAACCATCTCCTGTCCATCCCTGCCTCAATATCCTTTAGAAAAGTTGATAAATAAAAAGAAAATGTATGTAATCCTTTGTAAACAAGTGAAAGCACATATAGTGAAAATAAGACGGCTGGTCTGGTCAGTTTAGGTCCTGCCTGACCTCCACTGCTCCGCATCTCCCATTCTGTTTTGTATATTTACCTCCCACCCTGAAGATGCCTATTTTGAGTAGTTTAGGTGGATTGATTTAGGGGATCAGCTTTTGAATTGGAATGTTTTGAGTCCTGATTATTGTTTACTGTGGGTCATGAGTTCTGCCAATTATTGTTTAAGATAAGGGTTAACATGGTCTTCACTCTGAACTTAAATGTATAAAACTATAATTTTGGAAATGGAAGAACAGAACAGTAGCCTTAGAGAGGCTGCTCTGACTGTTCTTGGGAAAGAAGAACAGTCCCATCCTTCTGAAAAATAGTTTTGTGGACCTGTCCCCATCTCTGCATGTTGGCTGACAGTGATAGGCAGCCGGACCCTCTTCATCTGGTAACACAGGCCCTTGTTTTTTCTTGGAGTATTTCGTAGACCATTTCTCCTAGAGAAGATGACTTCCTGAGTGACTTTCAGCTACATTGGGACCATCTGTGTTCATTTTGTAACCCCATCGTATTTGATAGTCTTGTAATAACAGGAAGTTAATAAATGTTGAACTGAAAAGGAATTTTAATTTGAAGGTAAAATTCATCTTTACCCATGCCAAAAACTACATGGTAACCTATAATTTTCAAAGGTACAAAATGCTCACTTAGTGACTCTTTCCTTAGTGAAAAATGAGTGTTAACTTCAAGAGAGGTGAATTCTCTATGTCAACTGCAATAGGGTGGGTAAGATTTGTCTGTGAAATCCAGATAAATATTTTTGGCTTGTGGTCACATATTTTTCTTTGTTTATTCTTAATAGCCCTTTAAAAATGTAAAAACTTTTCTTAGCTCTCCCAGCTTGTGCTAGCAGAATTTGGCCAATAGGCTATAGTTTTCCAACCCCTGAACCCTCTTCTTGAATTTTGTAATCAAGAGCACAGTGTCAAGGTGCAGCTAAGATGGCCCCACTAATGAAGATATTTCTTGTAAATCATATTATACTATAAGTAAATTTAATCGGATTAGCCCATACTACATTTTAAAGCATTTACAGGTAGAGTTTCAAAAATTAGAATTAGGAATGGGCAGCACCTGTGGCTCAGTGAGCAGGGCACCAGCCCCACATACCAAGGGTGGAGGGTTCGAACCCGGCCCTGGCCAAACTGCAACAAAAAATAGCCAGGTGTTGTGGCGGGTGCCTGTAGTTTTTGCTACTCGGGGAGGCTGAGGCAAGAGAATCACCTAAGCCCAAGAGCTGGAGGTTGCTGTGAGCTGTGATGCTACGGCACTCTACTGAGGACAACAAAATGAGACTCTGTTTCTAAAAAAAACTAGAACTAGGAACAACATCTCCTTTAGAATCGATTTTAATTGCCAGTAACAGAAAACTGAAAAGACTATTTAAATAGTTAATTTTCCTCAAATCACAAACCATCCACACAAAGGGGATCACTAACGTGATTCATGAGGTCCACGACCAACACATTGGCAATGGGGACACAGGAGGCCAGGTCAGTGAGCTTCCCGTTCAGCACAGGATGACCGTACCACAGCCTTGGCTGCACCAGTCAAGGCAGGAACGATGTTCTGGAGAGCCCCACCGCCATCACACCACATCTTCCCAGCGGGGTCATCCACAGTCTTCTGGGTAGCAGTGACTGTAGTCCTGAGTCATCCACGATGCCAAAAGAGGCTAAGTAGTTGGTGGTATAGGAGGCATTGCTGACAGTTTTGAAACTGTTCTTGTACTCATGGTTCATACCCATCACAAACATGGGGGCATCAGCATGATCAGAAGGAGCAGAAGTGATGACCCTTTGGCACCCCCCGTAGGTGAGCCCCAGCCTTCTCCATGGTGGTGAAGATGCCTGTGGACTCCACAACATAGTCAGCGCCTGCCCTGCCCCATTTGATTTTGGTGGGATCTCGCTCCTGTAAGATGGTTATTGGATTTCCATTGATGACAAGATTCCCATTTTCAGCCTTGATTGGCCGTGGAATTTGCTATGTGTGGAATCATACTGAGACATGTAGTTGAGGTCAATGAAGGGCATTGATGGCAACAATATCCACTTTGCCAGAGTTAAAAGCATCCCTGGTGCCCAATACAACCGAAAACATTTATTCCGACCTTCATTTTCACCATGGTGCCTCAGGGATGTGGCTGGTGCTCCACGAGAAGCAGCAGCTAATGAACGGGGGACCAGAGGGCCTGTTTATCTTCATCCTTGATATTTTCTAGTTACATGGTGTCTGCTACAGCTCCAGGTATCCCTACAGCGTTACAGTGGAGGAAAGGAGCAGTATTTCCAGCTATATCCAGAAAATCAAGCTCCTAATGGACTCTCCTTTGTTTTCTTGACCACAAATGGGTTGCATACCATAATGGACAGAATAATGGGCCCCCATGGACATCCACACTATTCCCTGGAACCTGTGAGTACACGGTTGTAATTAGGTTTACAGACTCTAAAACAAATTATCCCAGCTTATCCAAGAGCCTAGTCTAACCACGCTATTCCTTAAAAGCAGAGCATTTACTCTAGCTGGAGTGAGAGATGGAGCAGAGGAAGTCAGAACGATTCCGAGTATGAAGGAGTCAGTACTGTGTCGGTGGTTCTGAGACATCAGGGTCCACATGCGAGGGCCTGAAGAGAGGCCTCAGTGAGCTATGAGAAACGAAGACTTCATCCTTCAACCCCCAGAAACTGGATTCAGTCAACAGCCTTAACAAATTGGAAGCAAATCCTTCCCAGAGCGTCTCGATAAGAGCCCAGCCAGCCAGCATTTTGATTTTGTCTTTGTGAAACTCAAAGCAGAGAAACCAACCTAACCAACCCAAACTTCTAACCTGTAGAACTGTGAAATAATAAATTTAGATTGTTTTGAACTGCTGAGTTTGTGGTAATGTATTACATCAGCCAAAGAAAACGAGTATACAAGCATATCCCAGACCAGGCCCTGGCTAAGGGAAGTAAAATTACCATGACTATTTTAAGGCCAATTATGATTCACCCTGTGGAGCTCAGATGAAGCCTATCCTCCCTAAAATCAAGACTTTTGACATACTATGTTGTATTGGGGGGGTGGAGTTTCTTTCTTTCCTTTTTTCTTTTTTTTTTTTTGAGACAGAGTCTCACTTTATCTCCCTTGGTAGAGTGCTGTGGCATCACAGCTCACAGCAACCTCCAAATCCTGGGTTTGGGTGATCCTCTTGCCTCAGCCTCCCAAGTAGCTGGGACTACAGGTGCCTGCCACAACACCTGGCTTTTTTTGTTGCAGTTTGGCAGGGGCCGGGTTGAACCCACCACCCTCGGTACAGTGGACCCACTGGCGCCCTACTTACTGAGCCACAGGTGCTGCCCCTGGAGTTTCTATTAGCAAGAAAAATGGGAGACATTGGTTGGATGGACAATCAACAGTTGTTTCATAAGGGAATTGAGCATTTCTTTCTGGCCAGATAACAATAATAACGACCTATCTTAAAATTTAAGAGAAAAGGGTGCGAAAAGGATACGCACCCTCATCAACTAATAAGTCATCCAACACAGAATCCCAACAGCTATTATACACTCCTTCAAGACTCTTCAGTCAGAAAACATTGAAAATAGCCCCAAATAAGGCTGGGTGCAGTGGCTCACACCAATAATTCTAACACTCAGGGAGTCTGAGGTGGATGGATCACCTGAGCTCACAAGTTCAAGACCAGTCTGAGTAAGAGCAAGACCCCATCTCTAAAAATAGCCTGGTGTTGGGGCTAGCCTGGTAGCCTATAGTCTCAGCTACATGGGAGGCTGGGGCAAGCGAACCACTTGAGCACAACAGTTTGAGGTTGCTGTGAGCTATGAGGCTATGGCACTCTACACAGGTGGCAAAGTGAGACTGTCTCAAAAAGAAAAAAGAAAGCAAAGAAAAGAGCCCCAATAGTCCTTGAAAACTATTACATATTTACTGTGATTGCAAACCTGATACTGTAGTTTCAAATTCAATTTCTGTAGTTAGAAAGGTTCTAACCTCCCTTCCCCTTCCCACCTACCACACCATTTGATCCTGGCTACTTTCTGATTTTTCTTCCACTTATTCCCAGTGGCAACTGTACGACTTTTACTCACACACACCCATTTATGATTTAAAAAATAAAATTATTTCTCAATCTTTCCACTTACTCTTGGGCCCCATCCACCTCCTGGGTCAATGGCAACTTTGTATCAGGTGTCCTTTCCAAAACTGTGTCTTCTGTGCAGCTTTCCTGGCCGCCTGGTTTCTTGAAACTCCAGCAAGAATTCATAATGTAAAACCATATAATGTTCACTGTTACATTTTAGGACTGAATACATTATTCGTGCCATGGTGATAAAAATTCAATGAAAAGTTTGCAGTCTTATAAGTCATATGGTGAACGTATTCCCCATGCAGTAATTAGAGGCAAAAAGTAGCCAAGAAAAAAAGGAAGGAGAGAAAAGGGTCAGCCTTGAATTTGTAATACAGAATATAAAACTCAGTGTAGGTGATTGTTCTTTGATCATTTGTAAAATATAAAGTTTTAACTGTGAAGCGTTAGCCTCCTAAAATGGTCTGTTTATTCTTGAGGCTAAAGGCCTATTTTGCAGAATAATTTTTCTGCAATGGATTTTTCAAGCAGACAAGAATAAAGAAATAGACAATGCAGGGTGCAGGAAAATCTTTGAGGTGCCTAGAGGCATGGGATTTGTGGATTTTAAAAGGTTATGATAAAATAAAAGTCTTAAAATGTTTCAACTCTACAAGAGAAAAAATCTCTCAAAAATGTGTAAACAGCACATTTAAAAATGTCTTAGCCCTTCACCCCTTTAATGGCTTCATATCATCATTAATCTCTCAAAGACCCAAAGATACTTGCTCAGAGAGGGCAAGCTTCATCAGGAACTGTACCGGATATAAACTCACATCTTATACAGCCTTTATGATCATTTCTAATTGAGGGAATAGACTTCCTGTCAGCTCTGCTTTGATGGTCTTAGTTACTACATTGGGACTGAGATTTCACTCCAGGAGCATCACTTTTGGCATTTTTTTATTGGTTACTTGTACTTGAATTACTATTTTTTTTTTAAGACAGAGCCTCAAGCTGTTGCCCTGGGTAGAGTGCCCTGGCATCACAGCTCACAACAACCTCCAACTCCTGGGCTTAAGCAATTCTCTTGCCTTAGCCTCCCAAGTAGCTGGGACCACAGGCACCCACCACAATGCCCTGCCATTTTTTGGTTACAGCCATTATTGTTGTTTGGCCAGCCCAGGCTGGATTCAAACCCGCCAGCTCTGGTGTATGTGGCTGGCACCTTAGCCACTTGAGCTATAGGCGCCAACCCTGAATTACTATTTTTATTCATCTTCACTGTAGGGAATTAAGAGTTTTCTAACCCATTTGTCCATCTGCAAAAATAGTTTTTGGATTACATAATCCAAAAATCCATTTACCAAGTACAAAATATGTCACATTCAAAGCAAAAGAGAAAGGGTGCCAAAGGCAGCTCCCCCTGGCTAGGAACTCCCACTCAGGCCTCCTTTTAGAGCACCTATCATAAAGCCCGTGACCTGTGACATCAGGCATGCAGACCTAAAGAAGCGTCCAAGATATTAAATGTGGGATATTTAAATTGTTTTAAATAAAAATAGAAATAGAATTTCTAATATATTCTTCCACATCCCCCGAGTCACACACGCTTCACTGCAGTGATAACACAGATCTGATTAGGTTTTTACGGGGCATGTTTCTGAAAGGACAGTTCTTGGACTGTTGTATCAGAATCACTGGAGTGCTTGGTTAAAATCATAGCCTCTCACCCCATAGACATAACAAGTCAGCTGAAAGCAAATATAAATTGTAATAGTTTCTCTGAAGCCCAGTGGGTATATGCCTTAAAATCTCTGGGTCCAGGACCCAGTAATCTGCATGTTTTATAAGAAATCCTGCTGCTTTTACATATGTCCAACCACTGAAGAAAACATTGTGTATTATTCATCAACATATATACCTCTCTAAAAACCATCCCCAGAGTGTCAAGCTGCCAGATTTCTAGTATATTCGGGATTTGTATTTCAGGGAAAACATTTTAATTTAATAAAATACAAAGGATCAAGAAGCCAAATAATCCAAAACTCTGATTATTAAATTATTAAAGAACCCATAAAATTATGTCTAAAAACAAGTCTGTTTACTGGTATCTCTATATCCCATTTTATAGCGGTAGCAACTAAGCCTTAAAGACAGAGTATATAAACTGTTTAGGGAGAAGATATTTTTATAGAGTGATTTACATTCATATCTGTGTTATCACATGATTAAATGGACTCATCTTTATAAGTTAAAATATATACCACTTGGCTCAGCACTCATTGCACGGTGATTATGGCACCAGCCACATGCATTGAGGCTGGCAGGTTCAAATCCAGCCCGGGCCAGCTAAAACAATAATGACAACTGCAACAAAAACTAGCCAGGTGTTGTGCCGGGTGCCTGTAGTCCCAGCTACTAGAAGGCTGAGGCAAGAGAATCGCTTAAGCCCAAGAGTTTGAGGTTGCTGTGAGCTGTGATGCCATAGCACTCTACTGAGGGCAACATAGTGAGACTCTGTCTCAAAAAAAAAAAAAAAAAATATATATATATATCACTTTAGTGATACTACTTTTTATATGCATTGAGGTATTAAATACTAAGGGCTTAACATATACTTTTGAATTTTTTAAAACCCTACATGTGTTATTCTCCCAATTTTATAAATGAGCTCTGAGGTTCAGGGAGGTTAAGCAAATTTCCCAAGATGACACAGTAATGAAGCCAGGAGTCCAGTCCAAAGTTCATCCTCTTTGCCAACTGCAAGTGTTATTTCTGAGGGACACTATTACAGAGATGCGTCCTTTTTTGTTATTTAGAAGTTTATCCAAGTGTAATGAGACAGAGACAAAATTTTAAGTAGGTGCATCTGTTATGCAAGCACATAGTAATCTGCACAGTGTAACTTTTGAAGAATCTTAACTGAAAGCCAAGGTGCTATATTATTTCTAAAAGTCAATTAGCATTACTTGTCTTATTTTCTTCTCTTGCCCCTGTTGTACCCAGAATTTCCCTGAGTCCCCAAGCCCAGGAAGGGATGAACCGAGACACACTCCAATGTAAAAGCAAGAGGCAAGCTTTATTTAGCAAGCTCGAGCTCGGACCCTCTCTTGGCAAACATACCAAGGAAGGCCCCGAGCCTAGGGCGTTGGAAAGTTTTATAGGGTACAGAAAGCAAGAAGGGTGAAGAAGGGTGGGGTACATTTTTGATTGGTGGTCGGGGTATGGGGAAGTATGGGTGATTGGTGGTCATGGTTTGGGGAAGTACGGGGAGGCTCTGGATTGGTACAGGTATGAGGGGTGGGGGATTTCCTAACTGGGGTCTTAGGGTGGTATGAAGCAAGAAGGGTGGGGAGCACTTCTGATTGGCTGACTGGGGTGCTTGATTTCGGGGAAAGGCCACGGTTTTGGGGAAGCTGAAGCTTATTATCTAAGATGGCGGCGGGGGCTCAAAATGAGGAACAGAACTTAGGCCATAAACAACAAAATGGCGCTGGTCTGGCCCTCTCACCCCAGCTGTCAACGTCAGTAATAAGATCAGACAGACTTTTTCCTTGTCGCAACAATGGGGGCCCATTTGTTGTCTACATAACTTGCTCTGTAAACCTTTCTCATCCTCAATAAACTTTGTTTCATAAAAAAGAATAAATGATATTGGATATCATCATTTTCTCTTCTATTTAAAGGATGGCTTAGCGGAGCATGTGGTTGACAGAAAGCTAACCAAACCTAATCTGTGGTTGACAGAAACCTAACCTAACCTAAATTTACTTTTCAATACCTCTAGGAAGTCTATTAATATTCTATAGGTAAGGACTTAATAATTAGCATTATTATGGAATCCTTCTTCATGAAAAGACAAGCACTGCTGTGGCCTGAGTATTGGTGTCTTTGTCAGGTAAGTTCAAACTCAGTCCCTGCAATAGCATTAAGGAGGGGCCTTTGGGAAGAGAAGTCGTTAGAGACCTCCACCCTCACACGCAAGATTAGCGCCCTTGCACTAAGAGGGTAAAGGAGCATTTCCCCTTTCTGTCCTTCCACCACGAGAGGACACAGCAAGAAAGTGCCATCTACAGAGAAACAGGCCTTCACCAGACACCTTGGTAGCTTGGCCTTAGGCTTCCCAGTCTCCAAAACCCCATGTAATAAATTTCTGTTGCTTAGACAAGGTATTTTGTTACAGCAGGAGGAATAGACTAAGACACATACCAAACAAGAAATAGGTTTTAAAAATACATTGGAAACAAGAGGTTTAAACTTTGCACACTGGCAGCACTGTTGCCAATGAGGTTTATCCAAGGCGCCATTATTGCTAATTGAAAACTTTCCCCAATACCCTGTCACAGCTACTTGTAATATACTTAGTTGGCACAGGCAACTCCCTGCAGAGACTGAATGGAAAAAAAAAGAACCAAGAAGTTGAAGTTTAATTATCGACCTGGTAACGTAGATAGACCACAATCTCATGTTAACAAATGTTTTTTATGTTTGTCATTATTATTTGGGGCTTGTGAATTTCTGACTTATTTCTTATGTCATCTCTTTATTACAAATTCCTCCATAAATTTCCTCCACATAAATACCTTTTCAGGCCAATTAAATATATGTTTCAGCAGCAGTGGCTTACTTTAATTAGTTCTAATCTAACTCAAGGTGATTAGAGCGAGGTGAGGTGGTTAGATAAGCCTTAGCTGAGAATTCAGGAAACAAAAAGAGTTAGGGACAAATTGTTAAAGATACAGGGATCTTGGGCCAGAACAAATACAGTAAGCACCTGGCCATGTTTCCTTCTGTGCAGCAGGCACCTGTGATCAGGAGGTGGCAGCAGTGGAAGCAGGAACTTCTTGGAGGGGAAATGAATCCTGGGGTAAATATTAACACTGAGAAATCAGGATCCTGTCTCCAGAACTTGGGAATCATCTGAGGCTTTTGGATGGGAAGGAGACCTTTAGAAGGTGTCACCTCCCGAAGGTGATCCCAGACTTCTCCTGTTCAAGAGTCCAAAAGAGGAGTCTAAGCACCAGAATCAAGGGGTAGGCATTTTGAGCAGAGGTTACCAAGCCTGCAACAAAAGGTCTTCCAAAAGTCAGCCCAGTTTATACCAAGAAAAGTCAACAAAAAGTAATAGACACCAAACCACTAGAAAAATCAGATGAATTAGGATTTTAGCTACAAGTCACAGAACAGAGCAAAAAGCAAATGGGATGTCCGTGCCATTGACCTAGGTTGGGCCTCTGGTGCCACAAATTACTAAAGTGGAGGTGGGGAGCACATGGGCAGGCCTCCTGGAGCACAGGGGTCTCCACTAGGGGATGTTTTGGCAATGGAGAACCATCATCTATGGGTTCAGTTTAGTTTAGTTTCTTCCGCTATCTAGGTGCCTGCTAGAGCAGTTAAAAATCTAACAATGTAGATCACTGATGCCACCTTGTCAGTTAGCTGTTAAATAGTGACAAGAAATGAAACAAGGGTGTCAATTGTCAGCTAAAAGAGGACTAATGATCCTTTCCAGTATCTTGAAGAGATGGTTCAGGGAGAAGAAAAAAAGTCAGACCTAATCACCAGGACAGGGAGAGATACAACTGCAAGTTCACTTCCAATGTGAAGGAGAGATACCACAGCAAGAAGTTCACTTCCAATGTGAGGGAGAGATACCACAGCAAGTGAGGGAGAGATACCACTGCAACTTCACTTCCAATACAAGGCAGAGATACCACAGCAAGATCAATTCCAATGTGACGCCTTACATTCTTGGTGGCGCTTTTTATGAAACATGGCTTGTTCTCAAAACTATGTAGAGCTGCCCTTCGTGCTGCTAGAGAAGTCTGCATCAGGGATGCACACGTGGGAAGAGGAGAAGTGGAGAAATGAGGTCAAACCATACTAATGGAGGAAAAGTGGAGAATTGTCTGGTGTTCTAAACAAAACACTTAGATCTAGAGATCCATTTGCGTTGCCTGAGGGGAAATGTGCTTCAAGAATATGCCTTCCATTAGCCGTACTTTTCAGGTTTTATGAGCAGGGGTGAGTGCAACATGTATTGAGTTATCTGGACCAGAGTCCAGGATAAAGTGAGAATCAGGCATCCTTCAAGTCACAGGAGATGGCAGTCAGCAGAGCCTCGGAGCAGGCCTGTCAGTACAAACAGTCCTCCTTTACATCAGGATCCAAGCTCATGCTCTCATCTCTGGGTCAGTTTGGAACAAGGGCTTGGCAGAATGATCCCAAGGTAGAAGATGGCAGACAGGTAACACCAGAGTACTCAGTCAGAACACCCTGGTACAAATGGGACAAAAGAGCCTCCAAGGATGCCTGGCATATAGAAACACCCTGAAATACATGACAGCTTGAGGCTCTGTCTCAAAAACAAACAAACAAACAAAAAAACACCCTTTGTTCCATAAAACACTGGAGGGGAACTAGATGTGTTGTCCAAAGATAGAAGATGCTGGTCTCCACGGTGAAAGGCCACAGACAAAGGAAGGGACAACCTTCAAAGGAAGGACCAACTCTGAGCTAGACCAGGTTGGAGTCGGGCCATGCCAAGCCAAATAAATCCTAAGAGAGCAAGAACATGTTCAAGAAGCAAGTGCCACCTGTGAGGTTCCTACATGGACCTGGAGGTTGAAGCTCCAATCTTATTGCTGAAGATACTGCCACAGTTAATAACATCCAGTCCTATCAGAAGAGGGCATGAGAAATGCAACTCCTACCGCTCCAGACAATGTAGTTTCCATACCAAGCATTGACCAGGAAGCCAGAGTTCAAGGTCATGTGCAGGTGCTGGAATTGGACAAAATAAAGCAGCCCAGGCAGAGATCAGGTTTTCAATATGAAACTGAGCCATCTCCACTTGGGAGTCCATCAGACATATGGCTGGAAAATTCTCAGACTGCCATGACTGAGATAGGTCTGCTGTAAACAACTGGGACTCGAATTCTTTCTTCTGTGACACTTCCATTTCCACTGGGGAAAGGCCTATAGTCTAGAAATAAAAATCTGGTTACTGCTTCTCTCCCACACCACTGCTCTATCCTCCCCCACCAAAATTGTCAGGGCTTGTCATGAATGTTATCATAGGGTATCCAGAGGGGGCCATTCCAAGACAGGTTGCTTACCCTTCGAGACAAGTGATAGTCTGACTTCCATTTGGCCAGAAGAGTTCGTGACTAGATTCTAGGCCTCCCCAAAACTAGGAAAAGATAAGTCCACACCAAATAGCAAGATAGAACTGGGTAACTCTCCTGCACATTTTCAGCCATCAGTGAAGTAGGAGGCACTGCAGTGAGACGTCACATACCTGGACCTTCAAGATTGATCTTCCCTAGTGAGGAAGAAGATAAAGTCTCAGAGCAGCATTCTCAACCAGTATCAGCCTGCCTAGATGTCACAGGTCACAGCTTCACCAGGGTGAAATTCAATGTCTAAAAGTCACAGATAAGGCTGTGAATGCACTCATGTTCTTCTTTACAAGTTATAAGTTATGTGGTTGACCAAAAAAAAAAAAAAAAAAAAACCCTCTCTAACCCTTTAGTGGGAATAAGGACTTGAAATGTCCATGTGCTCCCAAGTATGGACAGGCACATCCAGTCAGTCCAGGGGCAGCTAAGACCGGAAGAAGCCACCAGCAGAAACAGCCGGGAGTTCTTCTGCTCTTCCACTTTCCACAAGGCCTATGTAAACAAAAAGGAAAGATACAGAGCAAACATAAAACTAGAAATCAGTTCATTAGAGTGGCGATGTCTCCAGAAGACAGTACCCTGAAAACTCAGGACACAGGGTTGGGACATGCAAGTCATATAATGCCATCACTAAACAAGCACAGTGACCAAAAGGAAAAAAAATCCAATAGCAGGCAATTCTGGGAATTCTTGGAACATCTTCAGGTGTCCTGAAAGGTTTGAGGGTAAAACCTACTCCTTAGAGTCCTTGAGGGTTTGAGGGCAAAACCCACTCCTTAGAATTCCCCCCAAACAAGACAGGGCCTCAGTTCTCAGGGAAAGCAAGTTCTCATGGCTGGGAAATAATAATGACAGGAAGCAGGAAGGCCTTCTGAAGACCTCACAAAGCAACCTAAAACCCTGCATCAGGGAGGCTCCCTGTAGGTGCCAAGATCCCTCCTGCTAGGTTAGGTTAGGGAGTAGGGGCTGGGACAGCTTTGAGCCTACAGGTGGGAGGACAAGTGGGTACGGGTGTGCTCAAAAGGTTCTAACTGTGGGTGCAAGCCAAGCCCTCAAGGAACGAACTCAGGTGAGGTCTACTTTATATCACTCCTATAGTGCTCAGATACATTGCACCTCTGGGCTCTTACAACTATTTAATTTTTATATTGTTATTCACTTTCCCTTAATTAAACCAATTCTTTAAAGTCCACCATTTATACTTTTGTATGTACTCAAGAGTATCCAGAATCAAGGACTACATACAGGTAGTGCTCAAAATGTCTGTGTTGATTTATTCCATTAGCTAATTTAAAGGCAGAGTGGTGGGGCAGATGGCATCCTGCACGGGAGTGTCAGTGAGGGGAATTCTATTTCAGCAAGTCTTGCCACATTTCTACACCTCAGGTGCTCTGTAAAATGAAGTACTTTGGACTAAACCTTTGGTTTTCAGATTGTGTTTCTTTGAGCTTTTATCAGGGCTGCTTTGAGATGCCCCAGGCAGGCACCACACACAGTGAAATGAGGCCCTGAGAAGGATACCAGCCCCTTTGTCAGTTTAACACTTTGGGGTTCACAGTAGGAAGTTATTTATAAGAGTTCAGCAGCTAAAGTTTTTTTTTAATTACCTGACTTGACTATTTTGAAGATCCCTTGCTCTGTGACATGATGATGTTGTCATTTCATTGACATTCCAGAGGGATGAGTGTCTTATTGGGGAGTGGCTCATCTCAGTCTAGAAACCATGCTTCCCTGTACCACCATAAGCCCCGAGGACATCTCCCGCTTTCCACAGATGCTGTTTGCGTCCACCTGCATACCTCTTTTGCACTCCTAGGCGCCGTCATCTCAAACATGTAACCTCCTCCCTTTCCTCCAACTTTCCTGTGAAACTAGTTGGTGTCCTAATTGTGGAGAGAGGCACCCAGGGCACCTCCCTCCCTCTACTCCATTTGGATACGTTCCTGGCTCTTTCTGCTTTTCTTCTCTGAAGCTTCTGTGCCTCGTGCGTCTTGCTGTTCCTCTTTTGCCTGGCCTGGTGTTTGGCTTTTCCCACCCTTTGGCTATTTATGCCTGAGGATTCCCAAGAATACTAAAAAATTTTTGTGGGTGATGCCGGTAGGCTAATGGCCTAATCACTAAAGGGAAGGGGATGGGAAAGGAAGGAAGAGAAAAGATTGAAGGAGAGAAAGAGGGAAAGAAAAATTAGAGAAGGTGTGTGTGGTCTCTTAGCATTAACAGTAGGGGTGTCCACTCTTCCTCACTCCTTCTCCTTCTGAATACATCCCTATCTCCACTCTGAACGGGCTGCTTAGGATCAACAATTAGTAAAAGAATAAAACTTGCACTCTCCATTCCTTCTCAACAAACAGCAGTCAACTAGTGTGACCTTGACAGATGTGGTGGGCTCTGGGGTCAGACGGCCCGGAATCTCGCATCCTCCATTGTTACTACATTTGTGACTTGACCTCTTTAGACCTCAGGTTCCTCAACTGCACGTAAACTGGGGGTAGTAATAGAATGCGCCTTTAAGGTTGTTATGAGAGAAAAATGAGATATACAGGTATGTATGGTGTTCTAAACAAGTTCTGGCACAAAGTGAGGCACCATACATGTCGGCTGTTATTCTGAAATGTTTGCTTGAAGGCTCTTCCTCCATCTCTGAGTGTCTCATCGTGTTCCCTTGTAAATAAATTGGCCCAGCCCTGCGCGACCTCTCCATGCCTACCCCAGCCTAGTGAATGTTGATGGCAAGCTTTGGGGCCCCTGATGTCGTTGCTGCTCTCTGAGGAGTGACTATTAAACGCTCGCACTGCTGTGCTAGCAGCACACTAGTTTCAATTAAGCAAAGAAAGGAACTAACCACATTGACTATCTATTCACAACTGGCCTGTTTAGAAGGTTCAGCCTGGGGTGATGTATAAGTTTTATTATTTTACTGCAAGAATACAATAGAATGTGAAACATATGAGCTTCACTTGCTGCTTCTACAGGATTTGGCTCCTCTCCTAAGTGTGCAGTTTTTAATCAGCTCCGTGGATTAGAATTACCTCGGGGAGTTTTCAAACACCATACAGGCATGGGCTCCATCCCCCAAGGCTTCTGATTCACGAGGCCCAGGTGATGTTCTGGCATGTTTATTTGGAAAACATTTACCCAGGTGATTCTGAGGCAGAACTACTGTTCAAGTATTTCTGGCCTCTTTCTTCTCATTCAACAAAAACTAACTTCAACTGGCATGTAAAGACCAACCCCAATTTTCAAGGTGTACTAGAATCTTCTTATAAATTCTCCACTCACAGAACAAAATGCCACTAGTCTACGTCTATAACGTACCATGAAATTGTGAATTAAGATTGCATTACTAGCAGCTCTTCTAGGAGGTTTTTCTGCCATTTCAATGAGAACAACAAGAAAAGAAAGCCTTTGTGGGTAATTTAGCAACTGGCTTCTTTCATCTGAAGCTGACTCTACCCTGGGGTGTTGAAAGCACGGTGGCCCTGCTGATGCAACGTCTATCTTTGTTTTAGATGCCTTTTCTCTTACTTTCTTATTTTAGGGTGTTCATCTGCTTTCAAAATGAAGAATCCAAGTCATTCAGAATTTTGATCTAGAGACAAGAACATAATAGGGAACAGGAAAAATATAATTGAATCCCATCTGGTTAATTAAAGCATGTGTTTTAGTTTCATTTCATTTCTTTTTTTTTTTTTTTT
>NW_003852661.1:321672-324040 GCF_000181295.1 Otolemur garnettii | reverse complement strand
GAGTCTCCTGCCTCAGCCTCCCAAGCAGCTGGGACCATAGGCACCCGCCACAACGCCCGGCTATATTTTTGGTTGCAGCCATCATTGTTGTTTGGTGGGCCTGGGCTGAATTCGAACCTGCCACCTTAGGTGTATGTGGCTGGCACCTTAGCCACTTGAGTCACAGGCACCAAGCCAGTGTTTTAGTTTCATAAGAGAATAGATATAATAAATTAAAAAAGACATACTAGTTCACCTACGAGAGGCTCCTCAGCCTCCAAAGTTCTCTCTCTGACTGCTTGACTGCCTTTAACAATTTTTGATGATTCTACCATGTGGAGTAGTCCCTTCTATAAGGGCTCTACGGGAATATAAGCTGAAATGATCCAACAAATAAAAAAAGGATTTTAAAAGGGAATTTTATTTCTCTGCACATTCAACACAATTTCTCATCTCCTTTGTGCCCAAGTCTACAAAAATCAATTATGTCATTCTGAGGGAGCCCTGATGTCATTTTAGTTAATAAGTAAAATGCTTACAATAGTGCCTGGCACACAGTAAAAGCATGTGTGTTTGTTACTTTAATTATCTTCAGGTAATATTATTATTATTAACCTTGGGCTACTACTAATCTTTTAGACCTAAATATATGGAATCTCTCCTAGAACTGTATTTCATTTATAGTTGGTACTCAAGAAATCTTGCTGAAGTAAGGAAGTTAATCATTGTGAATTCATAAATTATGTCTTTACATTTCAGAGATGCTTCCTAGAAGAAATGCCCTTTCTACACTAACAAAAGAAAGAACAGATAAGCACAGGTGTTATATGGAATTTCAAGAGCTGAAAAGTCAGACTTCCAGTGGATGGGTGGAGGGAGGGTGATTGGTGGGGTCACCTCGATGGTTTATCTTACAAGGGTACAAGTGAATCTTTCTAAAAGCAGAGTATGAATGTCTTACCTCAATAACTGAGAAAATGACATGAAGGCTACATTAACCAGTTTGATGAGAGTATTTCAAATTGCATATGAAAACACCACATTGTACCCTGTGATTGCCTTAATGTACACAGCTATGATTTAATAATAAAAAGAAAAGTCAGACTGCCAAAGGCACCTCGTTCCAAGTGGTTTTATATTGAGAGACATGGTGCAGTGAAATGGAAAACCAAAGACTTTACATGACCTGCGTGCCAAGGCACTGCCGTGACGCGCCACGGAGCTGAGACCTAGACGTGGCTCTTTGGTGGAATGTTTTCTTTGTGTGTAGGACATTCCCAGACATACTAAAGAAAGGGAGATCACAAATGCTCCTTCCAGTGAACCCCCTGCAGAAACCTGCCCATTTCTCTAGTCCACCACTGACTCCCATTAAGTTTGTCTG
Organism: Otolemur garnettii; assembly: GCF_000181295.1. Taxonomy (NCBI): domain Eukaryota; kingdom Metazoa; phylum Chordata; class Mammalia; order Primates; family Galagidae; genus Otolemur; species Otolemur garnettii. The sequence continues at coordinate 322,677 of NW_003852661.1, read as the reverse complement.
TTTCTGTGACTGTTTTTATACCACTACGCTGTGAGCATTTGGGGGCTGTTTTCACAGTATTCATCTTCATGTCTCCAGTGCTCCCCGGAACCTTGCACATAGCACTCAATACATGTTAAGTGAAAACAGCATATCACAGTAATCTTCATCTTCCTCAGTTTGCGTATTAAATTAGAAGGAAATAATGTCTCCTTGCATATGGTAACATTTTCTAAATCCAAAATGGAGACTCACCACTGAACCACAATTTGACAATGAAAGAAAATATTTGAAATCTAGAAAGTTTCAGAAAATTCTGGGCAGATGAATACCCTGTCCATAAAGTCGCTTCATCACTCATTTATTCTTCACTCTCTCTCTTCCTCTATCTACCTATTCACTTATGTACCTTTCATCAATCCCTCCATCCCTCATTTACTCAAACTGCATTACCAGATCATATTTTAAAAAATGAGGGGAAATGTTAAATAGTTATATAGTGACAACAATTACCTGTTTTGGCTTTTTAGTACAGAGGTTTTGCTAATAGTTCAGAGGTTTTGCTAAGATTTTACTGAAGTTAGTAAACATTTTAAAATATTTATCAAAATGTACACAAAAACCTAAAACAAATTCTTCACCACATAAGTAATTGTCATGGAAAAGAACCCAATTTCTTTACTATATTTTCCTATCTTTCTATTATAAGTTGATAAATCCCAAAGAAAAAAGGAATTTAAGGTATCAATCTGTCTATAACACAACTTGATGTTCAGTGCCGTCTCACCTGAAAATGAAGAAACTACATAGGTTAGGAATCAGAATTCATCAGTTTTAAGATAAAGATGAAAACCTGCTCCACAGACACAAATAAGCCTTCAGTTTTTTATTTTTATTATGAAATAAATAGTATATTCAAGACTAAATCAACTGGGGCAGCACCTGTGGCTCAAGGAGTAGGGTGCTGGCCCCATATACCAGGGCTGGCAGATCCAAGCCTGGCCCTAGTCAAAACTGCAAAAAAAA
>NW_003852661.1:283119-321094 GCF_000181295.1 Otolemur garnettii | reverse complement strand
GCTCACAGCAACCTCCAACTCCTGGGCTCAAGTGAGTCTCTTGCCTCAGCCTCCCAAGTAGCTGGGATTACAGGCGCCCGTGACAACGCCTGGCCATTTTTTGGTTGCAGCCGTCATTGTTGTTTGGGCGGGCCCAGGCTGGGGATTCGAACTCACCACCTTAGGTGTATGTGGCTGGCGCCTTAGCCGCTTGAGCCACAGGTGCCGAGCCCTAGTAGAATTTTCTTAAATAAACTAGGGCCCAATTCCAGTTTTTCACTACATAAATATTGTTTAGCCATACAGATTGTGCCCCCAAATCAGCAAAGTGCTGTCTACGGACAGCTTTGCCATGATAAAGAATACACATGAGAAAATAGGCCATTCTTTTAATGAAAACTATATATAAATCATAATTATTTAGAATTATTAGGCTATCTGGGTATCTGTACCTGAAATTTTTTTTTCATTACTTAAGATTTTTCATTACTGATTCATGATTACTGGCTCTTACCCCCCGCCCATTTTTCCCCCAAAGGGATAACCATTTTCTTTCCAATGATGGTATCTGTCCCTTTTCTTAGGATGGAGATTTATTTCCCCAATGGATTAGGAAAGAAGGAGCCATTTCTCTGCTTGCTGGTTATAGCCTTCCTAACTGCATCCCCCAAGTCAATGACAGAAGTAGGGGGTACTTGGATGGACTGAGGTCTAGGTACTGGTCCTAGACCTTGATTTCTTCAAACCTGACCACCAGAAGGGCCATGACTTCATGAGCAATCTTTAATTACACATAGCAAAATTCACGATCTCACTTAAAACAATGTTGAAGGTGATTTCAAGCTTAGGATCAGCAATGGGCAGTTTAAATGTTCGGTGTGTCCGAGCTCCCTTGACACTGCTGCTGAGGCCTAAGCACTTGGCAGGTTTTGACTGTTAAGGAAAATGCCTCACACAGCCTTGTCTAGCCCAGCACCACTTACAAAGTAAGTGACATGCCACTTAGTTTATGTGTCTCGGGTCATAACTGGTTACTTCATTTTCAATGATGCATTTTTGATTTGTCACCCAGGGTAGTTTGTCCAGTTTATTTTGCCATCAAAATAGACGATTGGTCATTCCAGAGTTTTCCCCAAAGAGTTTCACTTCAAGCTAAGTACCATCAGTTTTGGAGAAGAAATAATAACAGCTCTTAATTTGATCCACAGCCTGATTTTCATAGACCCAGAGGAGCGTAAACTTTCTCCCATTCACTGACCTTGGCTGATCTTTATGCCTTCAGAAATGTAAATTTTCTACTTATAAATAAATTCTAGTATAGAAGCTGGCACTTACTGAAGTTAACACCTTTGGTGGAGGCTGCCCATCTGGAAATGCCACTGCAAGATTGGCCCATTAAAATTTCCAAGTAGGAACAGGATATGCTGTATTGGTCACAAAATATTCAAACTTTTACCCTGTTGTCTGACATCAGTTTCTTTCAAAGAGTAACTAAACTTCTGTGGACTTGTCTGAGAAGAGTGAGGCCTGAGCACCATCATTCACAGAAGTTTGTGACCTGTATTTTCATGAGGGAATGAGATCTTAAACCAAAACCAGGCAGAGAGGAGTCTGGACAACCGAGATAAGAAAAGAAGGAGGCTTTATCCAGATTTAATTATCTGGATACACGATAAATAATCCAATTTAATTATTGAAAATAAGCCTTTTAAGAAAGCCTATATTATGTGTTTGCATGTGTGTGTATGTTTATACTTCTATCCAGATATGAGTTCCTCAAGAGCCCAGACGATATCCAACTTTTTATCACCAATATCTAACATATATCTACTAGCTGCTCAATAGAGGATTATTAAATGAATTGCTTTTGGACTCATCCTTGAGCTGGTGGAAACCCTCTCTAGATCACATTTTGAGAATGAATACCACAGCAAAATTAGATGACATCTAAGACTTTTTAAGTTTATTTGGTTTAAAGCATTCTCTGATATAATGATTAACTCTCACGGAATCCCAGGCACAATTTTATCACTATAGATATTAATGGGCATGTTGAGTGCAACTGCCACATCAGTCTTGTATCCAGACCTAGGCCTATAAAACCTATTCTACTGGAAAGCAGAGTGGCCTTATACATATCGATTTCTCACCTTTGTACAACAATTAAGCAAAATTAGATGACATCGAAGACTGTTTAAGTCTAGAGGCTCCTTTCTAGTTCAACTGTGCTAAGAATACTTTCCTGCTACCAATTCTTCAAGTCACAGTGCTTATGACCAGAGCTAGATTAAAAATAAATAAATGGGCCATGACTTCCACCCCACCCACAAAATAATCCAGGAAGGAAATTCCGACTTTTCCATTGCTCAATCTAACTCTGTCAGAGAAAGAAACCTCTGGGTGGGGACATTTTTATTTAAATAAATTCCTAAAGATAGTGTTTAGTAAGAGATTGCCTGAGCAAGGAAGTATATCCACCTGTCTAGAAAAGAGCCAAACTCTGTGTCACTTGTAATGGGCCAATGTGGAGTCTAAGCAGGTTCCAGAATCTTCTGGCTCTTCCCCTTCCTCTTCAGCCTTGCTGCTGTAACTTTGCGCAGGCTTTAGACTCACAATATCCTCCTCTGTGGATTCTCTACACATTACTTGTAAAGTTACATCCCATGATCTCAGTTTCCTCAACTTACCCTGTCTGTTGATTGCATGTTAATCTGCTAAATAGGTTTGTTTTTTTTTAAATACAAAAATAATGCAGAACTCAGAAGTAGGAAAATCTGTGGATTTGTGGCTAAAGAAAAATAAGGAAAGGGCAAATTGAGCCGAATCCTGGTAAACCAACACTGGAGTTAGTAGGAAGACCGATCAGAAAAGAACCATGGACCAAGGAGGCAAATGGAGTTGATAACCTGCGTTCATTCATTCCACAAACATCCATTAAACATCTATTACATACTGGCCACCTGCTAAATTTTGTAACAAGAATGAATGACACCCTGCCCGGAGTTGCTCGCATTAAACAATGGCAAGGTTGTCAGAAGTTGCTGTGGAAAACAGGAGCAGAGATGTGCTTTGGAAAAGTGGGTTCTGAGTGGTGCCTCACGCTCAGAGGAAAGCTGAAGACTGTCAGACAGTAAGTAGAACAGACAGTCAGATGGGGTATGACAGAGAATGACCACTGACTTAAATAGAGCCCAAAGGTGGTGAGAAGACGAGGGAGTGAGAGCAGTGCAAGGTCCTGGAAGAGATGTTTGGATGTAGGAGGTCCGGAGATCCAGGCTGAGCCTGGAGAAATGCCACTCCTGAGGCAGGAGAAGGGATATAATCTGGTGTGGAGATTAAACTCCCTGGCCCTCTCCCATTACCTTGCATTCATCACCCGGGATTGCAGGTACCAACCTAAAGTGATTCAGGGTTAGCACAGTTTTAATTGAAGAAATCAAGGGAAAGGGGTAAAAATCATTGGTGCAGCAACAAACTGGCAGGGATCTATCCCCTTGCAGTTTGGTGAGCATCAGGCAAATATTAACATTATTATTGACGTTTTCTGCAGGGAAGAATCAAGACCCTATAGATTCATTCGATGGATGACACAAAGACAAAAAAAAAAAAAAAACTTGATCTCTGTTCTTAGTGATTATTTATAGTTTAGATGTTTATTTCCTATCTTTTTCTTTCTTTCTTTTTTTTCTTTAGAGACAGAGTCTCACTTTGTCATCCTCGGTAGAGTGCTGGGGCATCACAGCTCACAGCAAACTCCAGCTCTTAGACTTAGGTGATTCTCTTGCCTCAGCCTCCCGAGTAGCTGGGACTACAGGCGCCCACCACAATGCTGGGCTATTTTTTTTTTTTTTTTTGCAGTTTGGCTGGGGCTGGGTTTGAACCCACCACCCTCAGTATATGGGGCCGGGACCCTACTCACTGAGCCACAGGCGCTACCCTATCTCCTGTCTTTTCAACTAAACTGTAGGTTCCATGAAGGCAGGAACTTTGTCTGCCTTGTTCATTGTTGCTTTCCCACACTTAGAATGGTACCTGAAGATGATAGCTGCTCGCTGAATAGTTTTACAATAGTAGTAATAGACTGTTGTGGGTGCTGGGGTAGCAGGATCCACTGGTGCTAGGACAACACAGCATCAAGTTCACCTTGAGGTTTAGGGTGAGGCTTCAGAGAGAAGGAAGCATTCGACCTTGAACAGTGACCTTGAATGGAAAGAGAATGCTATTTCAGAAATGGTGGACTATGATTAAAGCAAAGTGTGATGAAGAAAATAGTATATTTGGGCAATAATGAAAAGTTTATCTTCCAAAAGTTGAAACCTTACACTGGACAGTACAGGTGGGAAGCAAATTTCTTCCATACAGGTATATGTTACTTCATGGAATAGTTATGAAACAAGGACCACAGGGAGATGCAAGTACATAAAATTACTTTCAAAAGACTATGGAGTAAAATTGTTTTATCAGGCAGATAAACGGGTTACTAAGTCCATCTCTCCCCAGAAGCTGTTCCTTGCAAAAGGCCTCACATGCAGCCTTGGTGGAGCTTTTCCCAAGAGGTTTATTCAAGGAAGCATAAAGAAACTGGAGTGTGGAAAGAAAAGTAAATAGTGGCTGATGATTTTAATAACGATAAAAAAAAATCAGAAAGATCAAGTCTTTTAAGGCCATTTGATGTCATCATTCAGGGTTTATCACTAACCCAACCTATCATAAAGTCGCAATAATGGAAGTGGAGCCTAGAGACTAAGGGGACATCTGCTAGGTGACAGGTGCTTTGGGGACCCGGGACACTCTTTGCCCCCAGCTCCTGCGTAATCCTCAAACAGCTCACAGAGGTAGGAGTTACCACCCCCCAGTTTACAGTTGAGGAAACAGAGGCCCAGAATGGCTGGGTACCCTGCCTGGAGTGATAAATAAAACCGAAATCAGCGCTGACCTCGAAGCTCATCCTCTTTCTCCAATCCCATGATTAGCTATAGAGAAAACGTTCTTCATCAAACATGAAATACAATCCCAAAGGCACAGGATCGTGGCGTGCAGAAAGTGGGTTCTAGGGCCAGCCCTGTTGTCCTGCGGAGCAGTGTTCCCCGAATAGCCGGGAGCACGGTGTCTATAACACGTCCCATTATAATTAACCCCGGGTGAAGGTATTGTTTTTGAAGCCCTTGTTGAAATGCAGATATGGACCTGGGAGGATTGACACGATCTCTCAATTACACCTAATTACAGAGCTGGCTCTTTGAGAACTTGACCCGACTGGTCCAGGACCGGGAAGGGCGGGGGCCGCCTGGTCACCCTGCGGCCGAGGTCCGGAGGCACAGGAGGCAGGTGAGCGGCGGGTCTCTGCACTTGGAGGCTCTCGGTACTCTGAACTAAAAACAAACTTTGACATCTGGACAATTCCCCAGGGAAGGGTGGGGAACACACCTCGCCCGGGACTCTTTGGGAGTCCCACTGACAGGTCATCAAGGTAGACGCCAGTGCCATTAAACTGCGCCGCTGCAGCCGCCCCCTGCCCTCGGTCCGGGCAGCGGGGTCCGCAGATTTAACCCTTTCCCGCACACCCGCCCGGGCCGCCCCCTCCCCCGGCGCCGCGCCCGCTCCCGGCTCCGGACTGGGCATGCTCAGTCGCCGCCCGCGCCGGCTCCGGGGAAACCTCGGCGCGCCCTCCCCGGCTGCTCGCGGTCGCCTCCCGCCGCCGGCGCCCGGGGCCTCCCGACGCGCTCCGCTCCGCGCGACCCAGATTCCCTCCCGCCCCCGCCCCCGCCCCGCCCGCGCTCGCAGCCTGTGCGGCAGCCGCGGCCGCCCTGTCCAGCCCCGCGCCGGGACCCACCGCGCCTGTCGCCGCCGCGGAGCGAGCGCGCAGCCGGGTGCCTGGGGAGGCGGGGATGGAGCCCGCGTCGCCCCGCGCCGGGAGCTGCTGAGCGGCCGACGCCGAGTCCAGGTGAGTGGCGACCTGAGAGGAGCCGAAGGGCGAGAGGAAATGCCCTTGGGAAGGAGCGAGGGGGCCGCGAGGACGCGAGGCTTCGTGCCAGCGGCTGCGTCTGGGCCGCCGCAAAAATGGGAATGGGCAGAAGGGGACATGAATGAAAGTACATCCTGCCTCGTGCAGGGACGCCGGGTCACCCAGGACTGAGATCCTCTCCCCCACCCGGTCCCCCCAGTTAGCACCCTCGGGGCTGCAGATGGGCGGGAGAGGCTGTTCGCATCTCGGCCCCGCGTAGTCGCCTAGCGACTGAACGCCGCCGAGAGCTCCGCGGGAGGGAGCCAGGAGGAGGCCGAAATGGGAGGCAGGGACGAAGGGCAGCCCGGCCGGGTCGCGTGGCCGATTGGGGTCCTGGGAAACCCCCTGCCCTTCTGGCTTCGGCCCCGAGGGCGCTGCGAGGCAGCGGGGTGCAGGGCCGTGGGACCAGGCCGGGGTCCTCCTCGCTGCGAGCCGAGAGGAGCGGTCAGGGGCTGGCGCGCTGCGCCTCCGCCAACTGCGGGGGACTCCGCACTTATTAGAGAATCTCTTTTCTGGACAGGTGGGATTGAACAGGCGAGTGGGGAGCGACAGCCCACAGAGCTGTTAAAAGCAGAGCCGCGCAGTGTGGTGGTGGGGGTGCTGTGGGCGCCGACTGCTCCTACTCGCGGGGTGCTGCTCAACCTGTAAGTGGCGAATCCGGTAACACACCTTATGAATATTTCAGGAACGGTTCGCAGGCTCGCTTGCTTCAGATCAAGTTTAATAAATATGCATGTCCGTCTTACTGCTCTGCGCAGGCAGGCGGAAGCCCCAGCCTGTGCCCTGAGCTTCCCACATTTCATCCCTTTCCAAACCCACCAAGGAGGAAAAAGACACTCCTGACTCCCACCGAGCTTTAGGTTAGTATCATAAATTGGGACTGTCACTTGGAGAGACCGGCTCTGGGCAGGCATCCGGGCATTGTTCTGCGTCTCCGCAGCGCATTGCGTGTTGTGCGGGCAGCTTGACAGTCGTCCTTCCCTGGCGCTGCCAATATGGTGGAAAGCAGGTAGTGTGCTTGTCCTGGGATCAACGTCTTAAATCATTATCATCTTATGCCAACACGTAGTTACGGCAGACTCAGCCATTCCCTCCCCAGAGGGACCTGCCTGAGGTCAGGCTTCCTGAAATTTTGGCAAAGGCACACTCTTGTACATTGGGAGGTGTTTGTCTCTTCTTAATCTCTATCATGGGAATAAGAAATGAATGTCTTCTCTGAAGACGTCCTCACTGTCCAGAACACTGAAAGAAAACCCATTAGTGTAGGGAACTTTCGGGAATGGGACAGGCTGTCCAGGACCTGTCCCTATACTTTGGTTTATAACTTCCATTGCACCAGCACCGCTAACTGGTAAACTGGTACACACAGTATTCAAGGATGATCCTCCTTTGCAGAAAAAGCCCGTGTTTCCCCTTTTAGTGAACCTATAAGGAATTCCTCTGTGGACCAAAATTTCCAGCCTCTAGTACAAGATGCTGAGAAACTCTTTTCTCTTGCCTGCCCATTCATGGTGAAGCCAAAGTGCTTCAATTTACAGATGTTCCACGTTCAGGGAGGGCGTCTTCAACAAAGACCTCCTGCGGTTCGTCACAGGCTCCACCCCCGCCTGCCAGGCTGCTTTTGCCAGCCTGTTAGTGAGGACAGTGCGTATTGCTGTGCTTGATTAAAGAAGAAAAGAAATTCCAAAATGAAAGATTTGCTTATTTCTGTTACTGTGTTCTGCCGATTTAAGTAAAAAATGATACTTTCAAAAATTGTTAATTACCAATACATGCAGCTAGGAGTTAACTTAGGCATAGTAACAAATCTATAAATATTAGCTTTCCAAGAGATTTTGAACATCACAGTATTCGTTGTGTTTAAATTCTTGATAGGTAGTATAAACATTATATAATAAGTAGATTTCCTAAAGTATGTTTCTGAGATGCTCAGAAAGAAACCCGGTGTCATTTAACAAACATAAAATCTGGACAACCAAGAAGTTTGGATACGAACCTCCAGGTACCCTGAGGAAGCATTCCCCGAGGCCTATGAGAATTTTTTTAAAAGTCACTGTTAGGGTAGCCAGATTTAGAAAATAAAAATACAGACTGCCCCGTTAAATTTGAATTTCAGATAAAACAGTGAATTGTCTGTAATATAAATGTATCCCATATACTATTTGAGATATAATATTTTTTAATAATTAGTTGTTTATCACAAATTCAGTTCAGACTGGGCAGCCTGTATTTTTTTCTGGCAACCTGGAAATGTTTCATTCCTCCTTTTTGGGTCATTTATGGGTTGAAAAAACAAAAGTGGAGCAGAAATCATATGCCATGCCGTCCTGCAGACAATCTGGGACAAGCTCAGCTCCGGTTTAAGCTATTGGAAATAACTCATGCTTAGAAGTGAGTAGTTTAGATTCAACACATATTTGCTGAGTACCTGTGCTTGCTGGGCTTCATGAAAGGTGCCAAGGATACAAAGATGAGAAGGGGAAGTGGGGCAGGGGGAGGGATCTACATCAGAAGCTGTGGGACTTGCTATGCCAGTAGTGTGTTATGTGCTGGGGGTGGAGATTCTCTTCTGCAGGAGCCTGGGACAGACCTGACTCCCACTCAGGGAGGAAGAGGCCTAGCATTTTGACCTGGCTGGCCCTGAATAAGACTGAGATCTTATCCTGGGAGAAAAGAAACCCCTGTGTTTGTAGACAGTGGAGTGGAGCTGGAAGGTAAAGGATTTTACTAATGGCCTTAATCAGAGGACAGAGTGGCCTGCTGAGAATGAGGGAAATGAGAAGGGAATTCTAAAAGAAAGATTTTTAAATAGTTGCCAATGAGAATAGAAGAGGAAGCTGAAAGGGGACAAGTGTACAGCTGGGCACATGGTACTTGGGTGGACGAGAGGAAGCTGAAAGGGGACAAGTGTACAGCTGGGCACATGGTACTTGGGTGGACGCATCTCAGTGCATTTCAGCTGCCAGGTGATCTGCCCTTGAACTCAACCTTCAGCGCCCCTTCATTCCCTTTCCACTACATCATGTCTCCTTGGGTAAAAAAAAGTCATCACCACATGACCCTGGAATATGTTATTTAAAAGTTTTATCACTTTTGTATAAAAGTAGATTTTCAAATATAATATTTGCACTGCTGGGCAGTGTTCACTCGCTGCTTCTGCCGCACATTCCTAAAATAAGGTAAGCAGATGCTGGTTTTAGCAAATCTACTTCAAATAGGAAGAGTCATTAAATTGTGATTATTTTCTGATTTTGTCAAGCTATCTTTTAAAATTTTTTTTTAAATTTTAAAAATTATTATGGGTGCATAATGGTTCTTTATCTTTATCGGGTACATGTGATATTTTGATACAGACATACAGTGTCAGTTAATCCAATCAGGGTAATTGGGCTGTCTCTCAGGTCGGGCATTTATCATTTCTTTGCGTTAGGAACATTCCAGTTCTATTCATTTAGTTATTTTAAAGTATTCCTCAACTTATTTATTATAGACACTTTGTTGTTCTATCAAATATTGTTTATCTAACTATTTGCTCCAGCTATCTTTAAGGAAGCAGATTCCGATGATGGAAAGAATGTACATTTTCCAGATAAAGCATTATGTGAAAATGACCGTCTGAATGTCCCAAATGAAATTAATTTAAAAAAAAAATAGTACACCATATACATTTGTGTGTTTGAAGACCTAGAAGGTACTTTCATTATTGATCAGCATCAGAGGCATCCAGGGAAGATGTAACTAATACAGTCCATGTAAAGACCAGTTTATTTGCAAAACTCCAGCAACTGATGATTGAGTGCCAGCTAGATTGTACATCTGTCAACAAATCTGGTTATCTTAGGGGCCACCTTTCACAAGACACTGAAATGTTTGAGTGTCCATATATGTGGTTAAATTTCCACTTTATATTTTACAGTAAGTTCTTAAACTCATAAAAATCATCCTGTGCTAAACTATAGAATGATGAAGTTCACCAGAGTCTTTCTTCCCAAATGTTTATCCTTCAAAATAGAGCAGAAAATGGTTCTATTCCAGGCATCTATACTTTCCTCTTTGCAGCGTTTGCCAAACATGTTCTGCCTTCAAATTCTGATGATATATGGGGAAAAAGTGATCAAGGACATTTAGATGTAGCTGAAATTTCAAGGCATTTATTTAGACCACAGGTTTCATTTTTAGTGAGGTTTCATGCAGACACCACTTATTAAAGAGAAGCTCACTGCAGTAATATCTAATGATCGTTTGTGTGGACTATCACCCAGAGACAGCTTTAACTGAAACTGTGTGCTCAATTCACATTAAGCCCTCAGTAAATACTCTGAATTTAAAGATTCTGAAGACAGGATGTTCGTGCATCCCAGGAGCTTTTAACCTTCCAACTCAGTTGTGCTGACCGTGAACAAGTCATATTTTACATCAGTTTTTGTGCTATAAAATGGAAGATATGCACATAAAAAATGTTATGCCAACCCCAATTTCCATATCTATACAATAAACTTTAAGTGTTACGGTGGTTCTAAGGGATGAATAACTTAATTATCAGTGAAATTGGACAATTTGTATAATGTCTGTATGCTATATATAATGTTCTTAGATGACAATGAAATAATTCACAATTCAATTCTTTGCTTTCTTGGTGCAAAGCAGGGTCGATTATGGTAAATGGTAAATGCCTAAGGAAAGCTCATTAAGCTTGAAAAAAATCAGTCTCAAGCTATCTAATGAGTGCAGATTCAAAGGTCCTTACATAGCTTTTAAACCCAAGTTTCCATTTTAATTATTGGAATTAGGACTTGGGTAATTAGAATGTGTATAAGAGCTTATTTCAGCTACTATAAAATTTTCTATTTTTCCTTGTGCAGTAGTTGGTAAAAACCTGACATAAGTTTGGAAGGTTTCATTCATGTGATGAAACTAATAATTTATTTATCCCACAGCTGTTTTTTGGTTTAACAGTTATCACCAATGACATCATAAACTCTGTTCCCTAAATTTTTTTCACTGCGGTAGTTGACGTTATTTAAAATGTGAGCCAGTCTCTGGAATGAACTTACTGTACAAGTCCAATTCTTCTTTTTCCTTTAAAAGAATATTCTACCCTTCAGAATTTGGAAGCCATATTTTCTGAAGAACCTATATTCCAACAGAATATTTATGTTTAGTTTTTTTATAACAAGAAGTGTTCTATTTATTTTATGGTATGTTTCTTTTAGAATGCACAGATTTGGCCCAGGGGTCCATGAATCCTTATAAGAAATATGAGAAAGATGGCCAGGCATGGTGGCTCACGCCTGTAATCCTAGCACTTTGGGAGGTCAAGGTGAGAGATTGCCTGAGGTCAGGAGTTCAAGGCTGCAGTGAGCTGCGATGATGCCTCTGTGCTCAAGCCTGACAGAGCGGCAATCTGCAGGCAAGTAGGTGAAACTGTGGCATCCAAGTAACTGACACTTATGCCAAGTGCTTGTTGCAGCATGTTGGTCATCAAGGCAGCAGGAGCAAGCGTTCAGTTCAGGCCCTCGGTGTTTTGTATAATGTCCACACACTGGGAAGGCAGTCAAGTTAAGGAAGCTGCCAGTTCAAATGCCTGTCTCCTCCAGAAACACCTTCACAGATGCACCCAGAAATACCGCTTAATTTGGCATCCCTCGGCAGCTGATGCAAAAACTTAACTATCGCAGGGACTCTGTTACATTATGAGGCAGAGCCCACTCCCCACTATCAAGGCTCAAAGTGCCAGAGGCTGCCCTTCCCAAATATCCCTGTACTATAGACCTGGGCCCATAACCCAGTTCCTGCCCCAGTAACCAGATGATCCCATTAGCAGTGCCCCTGCTGGAGGGGCAGTGGGGTCAGCTTCAGTCTGGGCTTGGTGCTGGCAGTAGAAGTGGTCTTATGGGGCCAGTTCTGTGTCATCATTTTAAGCATCAGTTTTGGCTACATAGCCTCTAGACCCAGTTCTCTACCTGGACATTTTGCAGGTTCCTTCAGACAAATTCCTTTTCTGTTTAAATAGAGTGAGTTTCTGCTCCTTGCAGTGATAAACCTTGACTGGTACAGAGAGTGCAAGTCCTGGTCTACATAGGCAGAGTAGGCTGTGAGCACACCTGCTGAGCACACAGCACTCCGAAGGTACAGGAGGAAACGTTTATTCATCCTCTGAGTATTTATGGAACAAGGCATCTCGCTTGGCTTTGCACAGAAGGAGAAACATACAAAGTTGTATTTTCAAACTAGTGCTATGGAGACAAGTGGGATTAAGTGGGGACGCTACTGACAAACTCGGGGTACAGGTAGCTCCACTGATTTTAAAGATTGATTAAGTACGGAGATGAAGGATTGGGATATGACAGTGTACCTTTCAGGAAAATAAATATTGTGTTTTATCAATTCTAAGAGGCCATTTTTTTCCCTTCATTCAAACATTTATAAAATGAAGAAGCCTTAAGTCCTTAAGCCCTTAGTTAGAGTAATAGTATTTTAATTGTAACTTTTTTCTGTTCAACTCAGCTATCAGATTTTGCTAATTCTGAGGTATCATTGATACATACTATTACATTTTGTACTACTAAGAAAAAAGCTCAATAAGTAACTTTTTTTTTTGAGACCAAGTCTCACTCTCTTGCCCTAAGTGAGAGCTATGAGTGTGCCATGGCATCATCATAACTCACAGCAACCTCAAACTCCTGGGTTCAAGCAATCCTCCTGCCTCAGCCTCCCGAGTAACTGGGACTACAGGTGCCCACCACAATGTCCAGCTAGTTTTTTGTATAGTAGAGATGGAGTCTCACTCTTGCTTAGGCTGGTCTTGACCTCCTGAGCTCAGCAGTCCAGCTATCTCAGCCTCCCACAGTGCCAGGATTACAGGCCTGAGCCACTGCACCCAGCCTAATAAGTAATTATTTTTAAAATGACTATACCTGGCCATATACTGGTTGCTGTAGACTAGAAGATTCAAGAAGACTATAAGAGAATTAAGTCAGTCTTGGAAATGATGTGGGTTCAATACCAAATTCCTTTTCATTGTTTCATAGTCTCCCAAAGCTATCAAAGAGTAAGATTGGCCTTAAAGTCTTATGAACAAATTCAGGAGCTAATTATTATATCCTATAAAAAAGAAAAATGCCCAGGATGCTTAAAGTGATTCTCAATTTTGTGGATAGCACCTTTGGGGGGGGGGTCACTTTTTATTTGGAAAGTGTTATATATGTGTGTCAGTATGTGTCTCTAAAAGACAATGACTTTTTAAAAATATGTAATCAGGCTCGGTGCCCATAGCATAGTGGTTACAGTACCAGCCACATGCACTGAGGCTGGCAGGTTCAAGGCCGGCCCGGGCCAGCTAAGCAACAACGACAACTGCAACAACAACAAAATAGCCAGGCGTTGTGGTGGGTGCCTGTTGTCCCAGCTATTTGGGAAGCTGAGGCAAGAGAATCGCTTAAGCCGAAGAGTTTGCAGTTGCTGTGAGCTGTAATGCCACAGCACTCTACCTAGGGTGACATAGTGAGACTCTGTCTCAAAAAATACGTAATCAGTATTTTACTAATATACCATTTATTATATCTCTGGGTAAATGTAATTTGTGGCACTTTTTAGTAAACAAAATTTTAATTTATCTTAATCAGGTTTTAAGTTGCTTTTGTCTTTGGAGTTTTTTTTTTAATTTCAGATTAATGTGAGGGTACAACTAGGATATAATATTTGCATTTGTCACTAGAGTCCCTCTTGTAGTTGTGTCCCACACCCAAAAGGTGTGCCATAGACCAGGGGTCCTCAAACTTTTTAAACAGGAGGCCAGTTCACTGTCCCTTAGACTGTTGGAGGCCTGGACTGCGGGCCCGGGGCCGAGTCGGCTGCTAAGCAGGACAGGCAGTGGCAGCAAAAACACCCGGCGGGCTGAATAAATGTCCTGGGTGGGCTGCATGTGGCCCGAGGGCTGTAGTTTGAGGACGCCTGCCATAGACCCTTACAAAAGGAAGCTGATTTAGGTTTATTTCACTGTTCACTGATTTCTTTTTATGAAATTTGTAAAGCCACTTATGTACCCCTGTTAGTTTTGGTCCCAAACAGATGGTTCACAATTACTGTATCAAGTGACTTGGACATTCCTTTAGCTAATGAGCACGCGCCCCTTTGCACTGAAACTTCCCTAACAAATTGATAAGAGGTACAAGGCAAGAACCCGAGTGAGGGCCCCAAAACCTGCGAAGGAGCAGCCTTAGCTCAAATAATAATAACAATCAGCCACTGTCCCCTCTTTTGCTTGGTAAGTAGTCAGTCTCTCTCTACTTGTTCCTTCTCTATAATTACTACTCTAAAGGGCACAGCTGGTAGTCATAAAGATGCTTAACTCTTCCCCATAGATAACGACACCTGTTTGGAACCTAGGGATAATTTCTGAGATATCTTCTGGGTCCTGCATGGGGTGGAGTGACTGACCCACCCAAGCAGCAGCCCACACCAAAGGACTGATGGTTCTTCTCCAAGCCAGCCGATTAGCGGGCTCTGATTGCCTAATCCTCTGCCCACCAAACCATCTTTATGGAGCCTGTCTCCCAGGTCTCTGGGAGGTGGATTTTTGAAATCCCTCCCATCTCCCTGTTCAGCACTATGTGGCATGATCTCTCGCTCGGCCATCAACCCTGCTGTCTCTGGGTGTCAGCATCCTGCTGGGCAGCAGGCAGATGAACCGTCCAAAGCTTCCAACAAAACCATGTCAACATTTGTTAATTCAAACTCTTCCACATGTCTAATAAATATTTTCCATGCATCTTCCCCTATGTCAAATCCAACACACATATGCAAAGTCTGCTCTAGAAGTAGCTTGGGCTGTTGTGAACGTATTCATTTGTTGGAGGCAACTCTTTAATATCTTAAGCCTTAGTTTCTTCATTTATTTTTATTTTTACGTGAGATGTGGTCTCACTCTGTCGCTGGGCTGGAGAGCAGTGGCTATTCACAGGTTGGATTATTGTTAAGAGACTTCCACTCACCATTATCCTAAAGCAGTGGTTCTCAACCTTCCTAATATTACAACGCTTTAATATAGTTTCTCATGTTGTGGTGACCCCGAACCATAAAATTATTTTCGTTGCTACTTCACAACATTTTGCTACTGTTGTGAATTGTAATGTAAATATCTGCTATGCAGGATGTATTTTCATTGTTACAAAGGGGTCATGACCCACAGGTTGAGAACCGCTGTCCTAAGGAATCCTCTCATCTTTCTCCGGTGTGGGATTTTCTGATTCCTGGGTCCAATGTCTTTCTCATTCTTCACTTTGATTTTGGTGGAATGCTTCCTTCCCAGGCTTCCAGAAAGGGCATGCCTGGCAGATACCATGGAAGACTGGTATGTCTGAAATTGTCTTTATTCTTCCCCCACGTTTAATATTTTAGCTAAGCATAGAAATCTAAATAAGAAAGAATTTTTTGTTGTTTGTTTCCATGTTTCTCTTGACAAATTGAAGGCCTCTGACTCTTGGTCTTTTCTGTGTGACCTGGATATTATTGTTCCTCCTCTTAAAATCTTGTTTGTACGATCTCTCCGTGATGTGCCTTGGTGAGGATCTTTGTATCCAAGGAGCTGAGTACCTTGTGGGTCCTTTTGACCTTGAAACTCACCGGTGTTCTTTAGTTCTTGGAGCTTCTTGTGTTATTTGATAATTTCTTCACTGACATTTTCACGTTTCTTTTTCTTGTGGATGTTAAACGTTTTCCTCATGATTTTTCATTTTTTGACAATTTCTTCTGTCAGATTCCCTCAAATCTGGAAGATTTCTTCAACTTTATCTTTCATTTCTAACATCCTTATAAAATTTCAAGAACATTTCCTTATTCTTTTAATGTTCCTTTTTACTGAGTCCTGTTTCCTGTTTCATCTATGTAATATTTTTCTTGTATCTATGAAAATTAATAATGATGTTTTGGTAGTTTTCTCCTATTTTCATTATCTCTGTTTCTTCCAAATTCCCCCCTTTCTCCTCTTTCATTGCTTTGAGGTCTCTATAATTCATGAATGTTAGAAATTTCCCTTGATTTTCTGATAATCCTTGGTTATAAAATTGAGGCCCTAAAATGCTCTCTGTGACCGAGTAGTACTTGCTGACCACCTGCTTCACACAGCATTGGGGGCTAGTGCTTCACTGGGGATGAGCTACATGTGTCGGTAGTTGCTTAGTTTCCTAAGACATAAATCCTGTCTTGGCCTACCTGAGGAGTAGTATGCTGATTGCCTCTGTTTAGGACTTAAGTGGGAGAAGAAGGCTGGCAGGGATCTCACATTTAACCACATAGACTTTTGTACAACCTTTTAGTATTCAACAGGGCAACTCAATCTCATTTTCTTGCATTGCCAAGTTCACAGCTTCTCTAGCTCAACCTCTTTATGTACAGGAGTATCTCACTTCCTTTGACAGATTGGAGAGGGGTTTGTTATAGCCCAACCAGATTCTCTTGCTGACTGCCCTGTGAAAGCCAATATACCAAGCAGGGGTTGCAGTGGAGAAAAAGCTTTATTTTGCAAAATGTCAGGAAAGAATTCCAGGAGTAATTTCTCAAATCCAACTCCTTGATATCGTTGGGGCTAAAGTTTTTAAGGGTGGTTTTGTTGGTAGAATTTCTTTCTGCAGTAGGTCCTTGGTCTTGGAGATTGGAAGAATGAATGAACCCAGAGACCACACAGGTCAGTGGTAAGATAGGATTTATTAGATAGAAAGGAATACAGAAGGAATAAAAATCACCAGAGCTTCTGACAGAGGGAAAGACCCAAGTGGGAATCTTTGTGTAGGTATTTTGTCTAGGGGTATTAGGTCTTGAGAATTACATTTGTCCCTGAGTTGATAGGTGGAAGACACCTTTTCAATGTTGATGAGTGTATTACCAAGTGAATGCAGTCCCTCCAGCTCTGGGCAAAAAATGGCTGGACATCTACTTCAGAAATGGCCCAGCTGACCTGAAATTACCAAGGCCTAGAAAATGGGGTTCCCTGTCCAGCCCTGAATGGGGGAAACTCTGTATCAGTTTCACAAGCAAAAAGCTGGGGAATTGGGTCTGCTGATTGGCCAGGGGTGAACTTATAGGATTGTGTCATAGATATTATCTTCTCAGTTGGGAGGTTTCCTGGGTAGAGAGAGGGTTTCAATGTTGTTGGATCCTTTCCCACATCTATCCACTTTTAAGCTTTTTTTTTTTGGTTGTTATTGGTGCATTGTTGTTAAAAATGAAGACATAAACACACATCAGCCCAGGCCTACACAGGGTCAGGATCATCACTGTCACTGCCTTCCACCTCTACATCTTGTCCCACTGGAAGGCCTTCAGGGGCAGTAACAGGCATAGACTGTCATCTCCTACGATGACAATGCCTTCTTCTGGAATACCTCCTGAAGGACCTGCCTGAGGTCCTTTATAGTTTTTATAAGTAGACGTATATTCTAAAATAACAATAAAAAGTATAGAATAGTAGTACATAAACTAGTAACACAGCCATTCATTATCTTTATACAACTAGCAGCACAGTGGGTTGGCAGCAGTAGGCAACCCTCCATGCAGAGTATGAGAAATACCTCAAAGACCAGTCTTAGGATTCACAGTAGCAGCAATGTTATCTCTAGAACCACAGGTCTTAGGATTTACAACAGTGTTATCCATAAAAATAAGGAGGAAGGCACAATCTTGGGAGGATAGTATCATTAAGCAGTAACCAGTTACAACAGCAAGGAAGTTAGGGAGCAATGGCTGGTTCAATGGCCATGCGTATACTTTTATAAAAATCAGACTTTGATTACTTATTTATTCCTCCATCCTCTACATTATTTTAACATGGATAGTTTCATTATGCCTAAATTCAAAGGATGGAGGAGACCTACGCCCTAACTAATCCTATGAAAATTTTCAACTGAGCCTATTTTGGTGTCATCCTGCACTCCCATCTTTATAGGAACTGGACACCTCTACTTCCGAAACATGACTGAGATTCTGTGCTCTAAATTGTATTGCCTCTGAGTCACGCCCCTCACTACAGGATTAGTCAATAAGGCTAAGTCAGTTACCCCTTATGCATCCCTTTCAGCTTCCAGAATCCTACTGACATCCCATGTATAGTTATGTTGCCTTTGGTCTTGTGAATTTAGGCCTTTTTGACTTTTTTACTCTTATGTTGGTGGGATTTCTTGTTTTTTATTTGTTCCATGTAAGTGGAAATCCATGACACAAATTTTAAGATATTAATGGAAAAAGACCTAAATTCTGTAAAGTAATTTGAAGAGGTTTATTCTGAGCTGAATGTGTGACTGACCTGGAGCATATGGCCTCAAGAGGTCTTGAGAAAAATGTGCCCAGGTAGCTGGGTTATAGTTTGGTTTTATACATTCATGGAGAGGGAAACTACATGTAAGACCCTAAGTTAATACTCAGGGGACGTAAATTGGTTTGTCCAAAAGTGGACATCTCAAAAGTGGCAAGTATATGTGTGTGTGCAGGTTTTCAGTGGGTTTAAAGATTCTTTAATTTGTAATTGGTTAAAGAAATGAAGCTTTGGTCAGGTGCAGTGGCTCACACCTGTAATCCTAGCACTCTGGAAGGCCAAGGTGGGTATATTGCTTGAGCTCAGAAGTTCGACACCAGCCTGAGAAAGAGTAATTCCCCATCTCTACTAAAATTAGAAAAACTAGCCAGCCATGATGGCACAGGCCTATAGTTTTAGCTACTCAGGAAGCTGAAGTAAGAGGATCTCTTGAGCCCAAGAGTTTGAGGTTGTTATAAGCTGTGATGATTCCAAAGCACTCTAGAGGTAACAGAGTAAGACTCTGTCTCAAACAACAAAAAGTGTGGTTGAAGCTTTGCCTTATATAGCCTTAGGTCTATTAAAGAGTTACAAAGGATATCTCCAAGAAGGGGGTGGGCATGATGAGGCAACTTAGCTTTAGGGTATTTCCAGTGTTCCCTTGGCCAAGAAGGGGTCCATTCAGATATCTAGGGGCTTAAGATTTTGTTTTAGTTCATAATTATCTCACTTTAAAAAAATTAAAGCCACGGAAACAGTGTTAAGTACATTAGCAATAACAAGTGTGAGGAAGGTACAAAACCAGGAGAATGTGGGGCCACAGATGCCAGAAAAGAACCTTTCAAGAAACAGCTTCACATGTGTGAAGGCCAAATGAGAGAGCAAAGGGGAAGTGAGGGCAGAGCGTGTACTCAACTTACCCACCCTCTGTCCAGGTAAGGAGTGCTAAGCATTCCTGAAATGTCGATGATCAGAGCTGACTTTGTGTTAAAAGGAAGTTGTCTGGGGGCCGTGTGTGTATGTGTAGATGTGTGTGTATGAATGTGTGGATGTGTGAGTGAATGTGTGTGTGTGTGTGTGAGTGAATGTGTGTGTGAATGTGTGCATGTGAATGCACGTGTGTGAGTGTATGTGCGTGTGAATGCATGTGTGAGTATATGTGCACGTGAATGCATGTGTGAGTGTATATATGTGTGAATGTGTATATGTGTGTATGAATGTGTGGATGTGTGAGTGAATGTGTGTGAATGTGTGTGTGTGAGTGAATGTGTACGTGTGAATGCATGTGTGTGAGTGTATGTGTGTGTGAATGTGTGCATGTGAATGCATGTGTGAGTGTATGTATGTGTGAATGTGTGTGCATGTATGTATATTGGGGAGCTTGTGATGGGGGAGAGAACCTGGGCTCACAGACCATTGGGTAAGGGATGGAAGGCTCTCTGGTGAAGCTAAGAAGGACATAACTTGCTCTTACATAAACAATCAATAGTGTATTCTGGAATTGCTTAATGTTGCTTAAGCTGAATAAAAATGATGAAGTCAGGGAATGATAATCCTATAGGGTGATTTGCTGCAGGCGGTTAGTAGTCTTGGTCACCAACTAATGAATTCTCCTGTAGAAACATTATAACCTGGAATCTGGAAATACGTAGGCTTCAATGTTACTATGTTTCATTGATTCTAAGGTGTTTTCCACCCACGTCGTTGAAATCAAGGATGCACCATAGTTTAATTAACAGCATTTTGTAACCCCGTAAGGGGGAGTTAAATAATGATGCATTTTACCATTGATGGCACCAATGAAATATCATTGGAAAGAATAAAATAATATTCAATATTCACTCAGCAAACATAGATCAAACCATAGCTCTAAAGTACATTAAAAAAGAATTTTTGGTTTGCTCTACTTTATGAGTTTTTGCAGAAGCCCAGTCTAAATGGTCTACCTCTCATAAGTGAATGCTTTTACCTCAAGGGCTAGTAGTTGCCTTAAGAGCAGGTGGCTTCCTTGCTTCCAAGCCCCCCGAAACACTTCAGTTTGCTTGCACTTGCCTGTCATGTGTTCAAGGTTAATGCCTTTGCTATGTTCTGCTTACATGATAGCAAGAATTTTGCCCAAAGCATCAGGTTATATTGGCAAAATGTATCCATTTTATTTTTGTGTGAACATAGTAAATCATTCCTTCATAGTGGTTTTGTTTAGAAATTTGATTTGAAAACGAAAATGTATAATTGAGAATATAAAAAGAATCTAGATTATTTTTGTGAGAAAATGGATTAATAGTTATATATTGAAATTTCTGTTTTATTTATTTATTTATTCATTTCTTTATTTATTTTGAGATAGAGTCTCACTTTGTCACCCTGGGTAGACTGCCATGGTGTCACAGCTCACAAGAACCTCAAACTCTTGGGCTCAAGTGATTCTCTTGCCTCAGCCTCCCAAGTAGCTGTCACTACAGGCCCCCACCACAATGCCCGGCTATTTTATTAAAGATGAGATCTTGCTCTGGCTCGGGCTGGTCTCAAACCGGTGAGCTCAGGCGATCCACCCACCTTGGCCTCCCAGAGTGCTAGGATTATAGGTGTGAGCCACGGCAGCAGCATTCCTTATTCTTTTGTGCCCGAGAGATAAATTTCATCAGTCCTGCCTAGGTCTCATCCCCTTTGCTGCCTCCATGAAAACAGTATATAAGATGTAGGAAACCACGGTGAAAGCTGGAAAATCACTGTGACTTTGAAAGCAGATCATAAATATACTTGCAGACAACCTTGAACACTGTAAGTGGCATGGACTTCCCTTGCTATAAATCACAAAAATAAACTCAAGCTGAGTGTTTTATTCATGAAAAGGGGGTGGGGAGACCTTCTTTGCTGTCATTTTAAAGAGTGTCTCTAATCACCAGAGAAGGAGGAAAGGAAAGTTCTGGAATGAGGCCTTAGAGAGATCATTGTTCATGAGTATTATACCTCTGATGTGATATGCTGGCTTGTATGTGTGAAATGTAAAGGCACAGCCTGAAAGATTTTTCTTTCCACTGGGATGGTAATTTTTATATTGCTTTTCCTTGTCATGTGCATACCTGTGTGAAGTCAAAATTGCATTTTATACTTGCTTCAAATGCTCATAAATCGCCTTAGAAATGTTTCTTTTTCTTTCCTTTCTTTCCTTCTCTTCCTTTCCTTTCCTTGCCCATTCGTTCCCTTTCTATTTCATGAAGTAAAGTCTTATTGCATTATATCCTTTGAAGTTCTAGGTTTCCCTTGCACAGACACAGTGCTTCTTAGGATTTGACCAAATATGAGGCAAGATGCAAATTTAGCCCTCATCTGAAATTGCTAATTCAAACCTATCTAGTAGACTAATCTGAATCTGAAAATTGGCCCATCTGACTTAAAAAGACTGGCTGTCTCGTGTTCTGGGCTAGCCAGAGCCCAGCCCCTCACATGGCAGGGGGCTCACCATTTACCCCTTACCCATAGACCATCAGTGCTTCCTAGTGGGAGGGCAGGCTTGTTTTGGAGAACTTTCTCTATGTCTTAAAGACCATCCACAGACACGCATATGTGCAGAGCATAATAAAAAATTAATGGGATCTGTGAGCTTAATTAATCACACCTTAAAACTACATTGGCTTTAGTTATCTGCTAGTTTGGACCTCTTTTTTTCAGAATAGAGTTTCCTTTCTAACTAAGAGTAAATACACGTCTCACCACAGAAAATATCAAGTAAGTGAAAGGATGGCTATGTTAATTAGCTTTATTTAATCACTTCACTGTGTGTGTGTGTGTATCAATAATAACATTATACTCCATGAATGTAATAAAATTATGATTTGTTGAATAAAAAATAATATCAATAAGAGGAGTTCAGGACCAGCCTGAGCAAGATCCCATCTCCACTAAACATGGAAAAATGAGCTGGGCTTGGTGGTGGCACACCTGTAGTTCCAGGTATTTGGGAGGCTGGGGTAGGAGGATCACTTGAGTGCAAGAGTTTGAGGCTGCAGTGAGCTATGATGACACCACTGTACTTTAGCCCAGGCAACACGGCCAGACTGTGCTGCCAAAATTATAATAATATAAATACAAAATAGTTGCCTTCCTGCTCTATTTTACCTTCACCATAGTCATCATTAGCGACGGGGTGGAGAAAGGGCAGCCTATGTTCATTTCTGCTAGAGTCCCAAATCTCTCTTTGACTGGCTGATTGAGAGACGTCACCATCATGATTTCAGTTAGAGCCTAGAAGGGCCGCAAGTACACATGTTTAGACAGTGCGCAAGGGAAATGGGAACTTGTCACATAGATTAAAAAGAATTTGCTTGCAGTTTCTTATTGTTGTCGGGAAACTTTCTGAAATACTTTTAGAAAAGCTTTAAAGTGACGTCGTTTATAAAGACATAGGAGCAAACTCGCCACAGGATTTCTTCTGATGCTCAAATCAGCTTTAGATCACTCTTATATTTAGGAAGAAAGTGATAAAAATTATTATTTAGGGATCTAATTGTTTTACATGTCATTGTTTTCTTTCTCCTTTCACCTGAAATGAGAATGGCCCAAGCAGAGGAAATCAATCAGCGGCAGATACTTAAGAGAGTGGTGCTCTTGGATGGATCTGGGTGTGTGCTCCCTGCCCTCCACAGCTTCACTGTTAGGGAATGCTTTTTGTTCTGTTTTTCACTCATGCTTAAAAAACAAAAACAGGGAGGGGACGTGGGTGCTCCCACTTGATGGGCTCAGTGTTAGGATGTATGACACCTCTTGGGGGCAGGACACAATTATGAGTGGGAACCTAACTACCAAATGCAAACGTTGTGACCTGGTTCTTTGTACCCTCCATTTAACCTGAGGGTACAGTGAGTTGTATTTTGAGGTTGACATTTTTGATTGATTTTTTTTTCCTCCTGGTGTTACAGCATGAAAAGGAAACAAGAATAGTAAGAAGCAGTTAGGCAGGGCGGTGCCTGTGGCTCAGAGGAGTAGGGTGCTGGCCCCATATGATGGAGGTGGTGGGTTCAAACCCAGCCCCAACTGCAAAAAAAAAAAAAGCAGTTAGGGAAATCTGAAGGAAGATGGGACTTCTTTTAGTTTACAGTGAATTCAGGAACAACTCATCCAAGTTAGTATATCTCTCCTAGTTGATTTAAAAAGTTTTACCAGCCACAAGATTTATTTTTCAGGTAGTAGAAAAAAACCAGATATTTTCACCTATAAAAGAAAGGGTATGATGTGTTATGAAAACTAAAGAGGGGGACAGAAAGGAAAATGAGGGAAAATGCTGAATTGGAGACCCTGTCACACCGACTGGCTCTCAGAGTAGTTTAGGGAGACCGAAATCCCTGCCAGACAGCAGTGGGGACGAGGGGCTTGAATTTCACTGGGTTTTGTAAACCCATAGGAAGAAGCTCTAGATTTACATTTTATGGGGGAAGGATATTTTTATTATTAGTTATCTGAGAATTCTACTGCTAGCCATTCATATCTCCTTAGAAATGTAGCCTCAATAAAGGTAATCTAAAACTCATATTTTGGGCTCTATTGTATAATTTCTCTCCATAAAATTTTCTTGTTTAGAAACTTCCAGATCAATAGTACATTTGCTGAAGGAGTGAGGTTAATTTTCAGTGGCAGAGTCACTATTCTTATTCAAGGGTCTGCTTGTAGCTCCCAGAAGACTAAGTTCTGAGGGGCAGGTATGCATCGGGCCTTGGTAATTCCCAGCTCTGCAGTTCAGTTTGAACTGAATACACCGTGTACTCCTTTCACTCTTATGTCAGTCCAGAATTTTACATGGGTGGTTTACAGGGGCAGCAACCGAGGGTCATTAATAGCGCTGCCTTAGGAGCCAAGCTTTCTTTCTGTGTCCAGATGTCCTCAGCTGCAAAATAGAGGTAGTAATTCTTATTCATTTATAAAATGACAGTTAAGATTAAGTCTTAACAGTAAATATAAATTGATGTAAGTAAAGTCCGGAGAATATTGCCTGACACATAAGCACTTTGTAAATATTAGCTGTTATTATTAGTTTCATAAAACCTTCAGCCGACTTGATTTTTAAAATCAAATTTTTCTTAAATGTATTGTATACAACATTATTTTTTAAACCAGGATGATCCCAAATTAGACAGTATTGACTCTGTGGATTGTCTTTTATTTATGTATAAGCAGTATGAATCCATGAGCATTTTAGTTGTGTCAAGAGATGCATAAAAAAATACCTTTTTTTCCCATTTCACATAAGGGTTAAGATTTTAAAGAAAGGAGTTCTGTCCCCTCTAGTTAAGTCTCTCA
Organism: Otolemur garnettii; assembly: GCF_000181295.1. NCBI lineage: Eukaryota > Metazoa > Chordata > Mammalia > Primates > Galagidae > Otolemur > Otolemur garnettii. The sequence goes on along the minus strand of NW_003852661.1, from coordinate 296,531 downwards.
TTTATTCCCTGGGGTGTTTAATAGACAGTTCCACTTCTAAGAGGTAGGGCTACCCCACAGTACTTTTCAAAGAGCCTCAGGGGGCTTCTTGCTCAAAGGAGATAGGGCTGGTTCCTTGCTGCCGGCTCCAGGATAAGTTTCAGAAGTAGCAGACCACACTCATTGCTGCTACTTTCTTCCCAACTGGGGGGGCAGTGGGGAGACGTGAGGCAGATAGCCCCATGGTGGCACTGAAGTTACCAACTGATCTCTGGGGGAGTTTGATCTGCCGCATGACCACATGATCCTTCCCTTTGGGTGAGTTCAGGGCAATGTCCTCAAACATGTAGAGTGAAATTACTACAGATGAAATTAAAGAGTTAGGAAACCCAGGATTATAATTATATTCTTTATCTCGGTTTAAAAAAAGATCTACAAACTTTTTTTCTTTCAGTTGGGAGGTTTACAGTTTATTAGTGCTGTTACTGAATAATGCTGTTTTAAAAAGTGCATTTTTCTGAAAGGGTACAACGTTCACTGCCACAAGTGTATATTGAGCACTGTGGGTGCCAGGCATTGTACCAATCCACAGGTGTTCACAGGAAATAAACCTGAAACAGATCATGTCAGAACAAAATCAGAGATCTAACCAACAGCAGGTAACTCCAGTGTCCAGTGGTAGAGGGGGAAACTCGGTAGATGCTGAGTTGGGACAAGAAAAGAATTTCTGTAGATCATGATTAGGATGTAAAAGTATAAATTCATTTTATCTTTTAGAAAGAGACAGGGACTGAGATGGGGAAATAGTGGGGAAAGAGAGAGTCAGAGTGGCATCCCAAGGAAGTAAGAAGGCCCCAATCAAGGTCAAGCAGGTGCTGAATTATTTAAGGGGGACAAAGAAAAAGAAATTGCAGCCAAGTTCATAAGGAATTGTGGAAGAGACTGTTTCATTGGCTTTTCTCCAGTGAGGTTGGAGGCTGACTTTTTATAGGTGTTTTTCATTCCGGGCCCAAGATGTTCAGGTCCCATTGTTCCTCAGGGACACTTAGGAACCACCTGAGGCTACATACGGAAGGGAATTCTGAAAGACAGAGACAGCTGATGAAATGTAAAGAGAAAGAATCCACCTTTCCTTTTTGTGTGTGGGACTCCTCAGTGGCCTGTATAAAGGAACCTGGGGTGGGGGTGACCTGCTAGTAAGTCTGCTCGGCATGGAAGGAAAGCAGCCAGAGAGAGGGTTGATTTTAGACCTTATGGAGAAACCCTTAAGTTAGTAATTTTTCTATTATTTTACAATAAAAACTACATCCTACATCCACCCCGGGGGAAAGGCCCTGCGGAAGGGAAGGGATCAGGAAGGGGTAGCACAGCTTGGGGCCTGTTGAACTAACCAGGTGGTATCAAAGTCAACATCAGACCCCCAAAAGGGTGAATTTTTGAAGTATAGATAATACCTCAGTAAATCTAAACAGACAAAAAACTAATATCTATATTTTTTAATTAGTGAAATGTATATGATCCGGACAAGTAACTTACATTTAACCGGGTGAAAGTCAATTGGCTGGTGAGTAAAAACACTGGGGAGGTCTGCCACAGTCACCTCTGTGTTAGAGCACTGCGCAGATCAGTGAACTTCTGCCGGTCCTCAGATCCTGCCTGGCCACTTGAGAGCCGCTGACCCCAGTACAGAGGAGGCCTAGTACAAAAGAGAAGATGAACTCAGCTCCGCAGAGATGACTCAAAGGGCATTTCAATGTCAATATGGCTTAGAGTGCCACGCACTGTACCGTGACTACGATTTGTTAGAACACAGATGGTCTATTTAATAATAAATCAGTGTGTGTCTCCTTTAAAACAAAGCTAAAATAAAGCGGTTACTTTTTGTTTTCTCCGTAAAATGTTTACCGAGTGGTGATGAGTTAACAGCCAGCACTGCCTGGCTTCTACCACCCGAAGCCATTTTTGGTGTTTCCTCTTTGGGGGACAGATAATTGGATCTAATTGTTACCTTCGTTTCCTGTTTGGGGGGGACAGATAATTAGAACTAATGGTTATTTTCCTTTTCTTCACTTCTCCCACCCAATCAGTCAGTAAATCCAGTTGATTCTACCTTCTAAATACAAGGTACCAAAAACATGTATGCACACTTTAAGAAAGAAAAAAGAAACTGTTAAAATTGTTCTACTCAATATGTGCTGGCAACAGAAGATGGGTACAAGGCCGTGAACACCTCCTGTAGTTGCAGAAGTCAAAGGTGACTTCCGTGTGACAAATTTAATACAGTTTTTTCCTTACTAAAATTGTGTATACATTTTTTCGGCACGCTCTGTATATTTTTTCCCCCTCTGTTCACGTCTCTCTCTTACTGTCATTGTCTCAGTCCAGGCCACATCCACTTGCCAGAATTTATTTCGACAGTCTCCTAAGTGATTCTCCACTTGGCAAAATGATCTTTTACTTTAGAGGAGAATATAATGAGAGTGATGGAATAAGAATACTGAGAGCCACTCACTGATGCATTCTGTGCGCCCGCCACTGTGGAGGCACCTTACGTGCTTGGGTTGTTCAATCCTTAGAACAGCCCGACAGAGTAGTTGCGATTACTCTCCGCATTTAGCAGGATAGACAGGATAAGTAAACTCGTCAAAGGCTACCACTTGGCTAGGGGTAGACCCCAGATGTGAACTCTCCATCTCTGAAACTTGTGGTCTTAGTGACGCTACACACTCCCTGTCCTATTTGCCAAATTTTCCCTTAAATAGAAAGGGTCCCTCCCAGTACTAACCTGTGTTGCATTACTCAGCACAGTGCTGGGCACATACGCATTCGAGAAGTTTTTGTAATGGATGAATTCAGGAACTACTGATCCCACATCATTATGAAATAAAACTTTTTAGACAAACCATTTTTAATTGAGGTAAAATATACACATATGATGTACCATCTTTGCTATTTTTAAGCATGCTGTTCAGTAGAAAAACTAATTATTTAGCTAACTGAAATTAAGCCATTTAACTTGGGGTAAAAGTTTTTTTCTTTAATTCTGATGAAATGTTTCTAAAATATAATGCATTCTTTGCCACCTTAGGAGTATGAGAATTTTAATCCTAATGACAAAAAGCTATTGTTATGAACAGTAAGTGTTGTATTTGCTAATTATTTAGTAATTTCTTCTGCACTATTGTGCTTTTTGTTTGTTTGTTTGTTTGTTTGTTTTGAGACAGAGTCTCACTGCATCACCCTTGCTAGAATGCTGTAGTGTCTCAGCTCACAACAACCTCTAACTCTTGGGCTTAAGCAATTCTCTTGCCTCAGCCTCCCAAGGAGCTAGGACTATAGGCACCCGCCACAATGCCTGGCTGTTTCTTGGTTGCAGTTGTCATTGTTGTTTAGCAGGCCCAGGCCAGTCTCGAACCCTCCAGCTTCAGTGTATGTGGCTGGCGCCCTACTCCCTGAGCTACGGGTGCCAAGCCTGCACTAGTGTTTTAATTACCAGCTATATGCTGAGAAAGCCAAAATCTTTGTCCCTGATCTGGATTGTTCTCCTGACCTTTATATCCATGTATGTTCACTCTACATGAAAGTTCAAAATGTCCCCAAACCTTTTACGTGCTCAGATCCCCAAATCTACTTCTTCAGAACTCTACGTCTTAGTGACTAAGTCCTCTGTCTATCCATTTGCCAGCCATAAGCGTAGGCATAGTGTTTGACTCCTTTTCTCTCTTTTTCTTCACCAAGCTCCCACTCAATCAGTTAACAAAGATACTATCAGTTCTGCCTTCTAAATATCTCTCAAATCCTTCCTGCCCCTGTCTCTGTCCACTGCCTTTGAAGGGGCCATTTGGTGAAACTTGCCCTTATCCCTTAGGTTGGTTCGCAAAAAAGATCAACCCACAATTACGGTAGATTAATAAGAGAAAGGTTTATTTCCATGCGCATGGGGGGGAACACAAGAACGATTTCCCAGAGTCTCAGTAAGGGTCAGTGGCTTTTAAAGATGCCTTTTAGAAGGGAGAGGGGAGAGTGTGGAAAGTAGACATGTAGCATTTGGTTGCTGGGGGGAAATGTGTGTCGGTGAGTGGAAACAGATTGATTTGTGGATTAACCTGTGAGACAGGTCTCCTGCTTCAGATGACCTTAGGGCCAGGTCTATGTGATAAGGAGTCCCCCAGCCCCTTTTCTGAATCTAAATCAGGTTACTCAGGTTTTATAGAGGAAGGCCATTGCTTTCTGATCAAAAATGGCCTTTTTTACTTAAAATACTCTTTATACCAAGGAATCGTATTTTGTGGTGAAATTTCCTTAGCTCCTCCACCTTGTCCTGCCTGGGTAATTTAATAAGCTTGTAAATGGCGTCCAATACCCAGAATTTCAGCACAGCACCATTTAGTCTTCATACGACAATCAGAGCATATGCTGTAGACCAGGGATTTGATCATGCACGTTTCTGCTTGAAAACTTCCAATAATTCCTTATTGCTTGTGGGATAAGGTTTGAACTTCTGCGACATTGCTTGTCGGGTCCCCCATGATCTGACCCCGACTTGCTTTTCTGCGTCTTGCCGTCCCCATTTCCACCTGTGCCCCTCGCTGAGCACCAACACTGAGTCCTACTGAACCTTCCCCAGACACACTGCACGTTCTGCTCTAAGGCTGCCGTGTGCTGACTCTGTGGCCTGCTGTCCCTGGGCCCATTTCCCTTGTCATACTGTGTTTACCTATTTGTCATCTTCTCTCCCCTCCTCCCTCGAGACTGCTGGGTCCACAGGATGGAGCCACACCCGTTTTTCTCACCCTGTACCCCTAGTGCCAACTCAGTTTTAAACCATCATGGGCACTGACATATTCTAATAAACTTTTAATTTTAGAATAGTTTCAGGAGAGGTCCTTTATACCAGCACCCAGTTACTCCTACCATTAACATCTTACATTAATATGATACATTTGTCACAACAAATGGGTCAGTATTGATACCTCATTATTAACTAAAGTCCATTCTTCACTCAGGTTTCCTTAGATTTTACCCAAGGTGCTTTTTCTATTCCAAGATCCCGGCCAGGATGCCACACCACACTGCAGTCCTGTCTCCTTAGGCACAGACCTCTCAGCTGGGACAGTTTCTCAGATGTTCCTTGTTTTTTATGATCTTGAGAGCTGCAGACAGTACTGGTTGGGTGTTTTGTGGAATGCCCTTCTATTGGAGTTCTGATGTTTTTCTCAGAATTAGACGGGTTATGGGTTTGAGGGAGACCACAGAGGGATCAGGTCACGTCAAGGTCACACCCCATAAACATGCTCACTGGTGATGTTGGGCTTGATCACCTGGCTGAGGGAGCGTTGCTCAGACTTCTCCACTGTAGTTATTTCCCCCTCCTCTCCATATTGTACTCAAGAAATACCCAACATACACTGAAGGAGGAAGGGGTCACGTTCCACTTCCTTGATGGCAGAGGATCTGCATAAATATTTTCCCATCGGGACCCCTTTCCATCACCTGCAGTGTTTGTCTGACATACCCTATTTTGTTTGTCTTGAGCACTTCTTGACTTTCTGGCACTGCAAGGTGTTTTTGGGTTCCCCCTACCTGCCCCAGACCAAGAATACAGGAGCCCGGGTTCCATTTATTGTTGAATATGTTTGAAGCCACAATCTTAGTGTCAGGTGGGCACTGACCAAATTTAATTAAAATTTGGATTCATTATTACAAACCACAAAAGCACAAAGCACTAATATATGTTTTGACTACCTAAAACGAACAAATATTGTTTTTCTCTTTAGTTTGCTTCTGATACAGTTTAAGAAATTAAACGTGCATAAATCTGAAGGTCATTTTATTCCTCCCCAATTCTAAACCCCTCCCTCTCTTCCCAGAAGCAACCAATCTTAAGGTGGTATGTAGATATTTTTTTCAAGCATGCATGGAATAGTGTATATATAGAAACAAATGTGTCTTAAATAAATGACTGCTTGAGAGCTAAATGTGAGTTCCCGCATGCTGGGCTTTCCTATTGGCAGCTGTGTCTCCACTTGGACCACACTTTTAGGCCCTCGCTGCGGCTGGAGCCAGAGTCCCATTGTCCCTTCTCGCTTGAGATGCCGTCTTTCTGCTGTTGCTTTTAGCCACTCTCTTCCCTGGTCTGCTTCACCCCCTCTCCTCCCAGCTTGCTACTTTGTAGGCCTCCCCTGGTGTCCTTACCAGGAGGAAAAAGACCAGTAACTTGGTGCTGTATGCTTTGGGAAAGCAAGTTGTACACTGAAAAGTGCCAGGCAAATATAGAATCCTACTGGTCTGTTCACAGTGCCAAAAAAAAAAAGGGACTTGGGACATCATTCATTTTTTGAAATTCCTAGCTCTTTAGCAGCTATTTTTGAACTGAAACATATTGTCAGTTGCTTCTAGTTATTTCTGAATTAGAAGGTTGAGGGTGCCAGATTGAAGACCACTGGATATCTGGAAATCTGAACAGTTCATTTCATTCTTCATTTTAATTTTTCTTACAAATACTGTTCCTTAAGATACAGGAACAATAGGCTAGGTGCAGTGTAATCCTCACACTCTGGAAAGCCAAGATGGGAGGATGGCTTGAGCTCAGCAGTTCAAGACCAGCCCTCATAAAAGTGAGACCCTATCTCTACTAAAAATAGAAAAATGAGCCAGCCATTGTGGCAGGTGCCTGCAGTCCCAGCTACTTAGGGATGCTGAGGCATTGGATCGCTTGAGCCCAGGAGTTTGAGGTTGCTGTGAGCTGGGCTGATGCCCTGGTAATCTAGCTTGGGTGACAGAGTGAGACCCTATGTGAAAAAGGAAAAAAAAAAAAGATGTAAGTACAAAACCCAAAATAGAGAAAAATCTTATCATTGAAGAAATTGCTCATGAAACTAATGAATTCTTCGGCAAATGACTTAAAATAAAAGGCTGATTGTATAATTAGACAATGAAAGGCCCCAGCCCTGGTCTCTGTCCACTGGACTGTGCTGCTGTGTGGGCAGTTCAGTCGGTCATGTTCTGGGTGGTAACATGTTGTCTGCTTACCTCAGTACACAGAAATCTCGATTTGGGGTTTCAAGCTCCCTTGTTAGTAAATGTATGTAATTTCTTTCCACAGTTTACCCTTATTTGACAAAGGCAATTTTGGAAGCATTTACCTGAGCACAGTTTGTACGGCATCGGGACAGTCAGCCAGGGCACAATGAAGCACTTCCTGAGGTAAGTGGTGTCCTGACGACCCCTCTACAGCGCAGAGACTTCCTGCTGGTGGGAGTACTATTACTGCTCACCATTTATGAGCCTGTAACCAGGTCTCTTAGGAGCCCATACCATAACATTGCATTTTGACTGAGAACAGTCTGGCTACAAGGCTCCCGTGCTAACTCCCTCTGCATGTTGGAGCTCCCAGATGACAAGAGGCCGTGGGCACCTGCATGGGTACTTGGGGCGACCTTGACCCCGTGTGCATCTGCAGAGTGGTGTGCTGCCGGCCTGCAAGTTGAGGCTTAAGGAATTAGCAGGCAGTGAATCTATTCATATAATACATATTGATCATTTCTCTGAAATCAGTAACTTTATCCCTTAATTTAGATTTTGGTTGGCTGCCTATCCATACAGGCATTTAAAAATATTTTTTTTTGTCAAGATGTATATTCTAAGCCTCTGCTCTTCCTGCCTCAGTAATATCTCTGAAGTCTGTATGATTATTGTTTCCTTGGAGATTATGCTATAGAAAGTATGTTTTATGTTGGTATTTTGGGTGATCCTGGATTTTTTTTTGGAGGGGGGGTGATCTTTTTTTGAAAGCTATTTGGCTGGACTTGTAGTTATGATTATTTTCAAGAGTGTTAATTACCATCCACTCTTCTATTAATGAAATTCCCAGAGACATTTTATATAATATTAAAATACGAGAAAATAAAGTTCTCAGGTCATGAATGTTAGAAAATATAACGCACTTTCTAGACGGTTAGGCTCGTTTTCCTGGGGACAGTCACCTGCCTTTATTACACATTCCCACCATTTTTTTCTCTAAGCAAACGATTGCTGGGCTTGCTGCTTTTCGGAAATGATTTGCTTCCTTCCATGGCTGTAATTTAAGAATTTTCCCCCATTGGTTTTGGTTCCGTCATCGTTTGGGGGTTGCTTGGATCAGTTTGGGTTCACGGTGCTTCCGTGCGGCTACCTGTGTTTGCTGGATCTTAGAATTGCAAAAACCTCACCAGAGGTGTCTATGAAACTATTCACAAGTATCAGCATTTGTTTATTGTGCAGAATATTTTCCAGTCTGTTTATCTCAGCTACATAAAAAATTAGTATTTGAAAAATCACTAGAACATTTGCCAGCGAAGTGTTTGACCTGGTATGTTCTTGGTTGTCATGGTAATTAACTGATCTGTTTATACATTCATAAGAAACTGGTACTCAGGACTCCTCATGAATGCAAATGCTATGTTCACAGAAAGCTTTAGTTAGACTTAATGTTAGAAGCAGCTCAGAAGTCAGGAGCTCCCTTCCTCAAAGGCAGTGGAGGTGGTGGCAAGGTTTGTGCCACGCCCTGGACTCCGAAAATTCTTCTTCAGTGTCTCATTTATTTTAGAAGAACCTAAGCAGCCTCAAAACCAGCCATTGTAGGAGAAGTAGCAGCCTTTGCTTCTATCTCTGGTGTTGGGGCACAGCACAGGTGCACACTGTCCATGGTAGAGATTTTTTTTTTTTTCTTTTTGAGATAGGGTCTTACTTTGTCACCCTTGGTAGAGTGCTATGGCATCATAGCTCACAGCAACCTCAAACTCTTGGGCTCAAGCGATTCTCTTGTCTCAGCCTGCCAAGTAGCTGGGACTACGGGTGCCAGCTATTTTTTTTAGAGAAGGGGGTTCTCGCTCTAGCTCAGGATGGTCTTGAACCTGTGAGCTCAGGTAATCCACCTGCCTCAGCTTCCCAGAGTGTTGGCACATCTGGCCTGAGATGATGTTTTAAAATTAATTTGTTTATGATGATTTAGAACTGGTAGTGAAAATCCACCACTGTAATTCTGCACAGACTAGCACTAAGGATAGCAGAACCAGCACATCCCTCTTAGTTAGGTGTTCTGATAACAAATTTTTCTCTCTTAACTTGGCACATAGGCCGAGTGCAGTGGTTCATGCCTGTAATCCTAGCACTCTGGGAAGCTGAGACGTGTGACATGTCTGAGCTCATGGGTTTGAGACCAGCCTGAGCAAGAGCGAGACCCTGTCTCTACTAAAAATAGAAAAATTGAGGCAAAGGATCACTTGAGCCCAAGAGTTGGAGGTTGCTGTGAGCTATGACACTACGGCATTCTACCCAAGGCAACAGCTTGAGACTCCATCTCAAAACCAAAAAACTTGGCACGTATACTTTATAATTATCATTTGATTATGTGAAGCTGAAGCCAGGATAACAGATTGCACATCAAGAAAGAAACTTGAGGATTTTTTATTAACCATTAGTTTTGAATAACCTTAGTTGATTATTGCTTTTAGCTTTAGTTTTTGCTTTTAACACTTTTTAATTAACTTATAATGTATGTACATACATTATATGTTAATATTTGTGGACTCTGGGAGGAATAGGATGGGAAGAAGTACCAATCCTGCATCAGACAGTATCAGAACTAGACGGCTGTTTATTCCCTGCAGTCCCCTCCCACAGATGGGCGGTTTTGGCAAACTTGTCCTTTGAACCAAAGGGAAGGTTATGTAAACATAGCCTGGATAAATCAGGTGTTAATTCTTGAGTTCAATACACATGTTATAAAGAATGAAGAGTTGACTTTCTCTGAGAAAAATTCAGTGTTATTTAAAATTCAGCGGTATTTAAAAGCCCACAGAGTGATTAATCTGTCAGCTTCCAAGATACTGTAGAATGAAGGGCGCCACGCACAGCTCTAGAAGAAATCTTCAGAAACCAGGCTGTGGGAAGGAATGGATTTTAATCTACATTTAAGATACATGATGCTCAGTTGCTGTCATCAGATATGTAAATAGTGTAACTATTCAGAGCATAAAGGAGTGGAAAAAATACTCACCATGTATTAAAAATTACATGTGATATACAAAATAAATGCTCCTGGGTTAGTACACCCAGCTAAAGGGTGCACTTGACATTGAGGGTAGACGGGAGATATTGGAGATGTGCCCTATAGTCATCTGATCTGACTCCAGCCTTGGTCTGCATGAAAGGACAACATGAGATAAGATGGATAAGAAAATGTACCTAGCCCGGGTGCGGTGGCTCACACCTGTAATCCCAGCACTCTGGGAGGCTGAGGCAGGTGGATTGCCTGAGCTCACAAGTTCAAGACCAGCCTAAGCCAGAGCAAGACCCTGTCTCTTAAAAAAAAAAAAAATAAGCCAGACATTGTGGCGGGTACCTGTAGCCCCAGCTACTTGGGAGGCTAAAGCAGGAGGATCGCTTGAACCCAAGACTTTGAGGTTGCTGTGAGCTATGACGGTACAGCACTCTGCACAGGGTACAGGATGAGATTCAGTCTCAAAAGAGTCAAAAACAAAACAAATAAAATAAAATAAAGATAGAGGATACAGGAGGTGAAGATGCTGTGGACCAAGCAAAGGAAGTATGACTAGTGCCTCAGACGCTAACGTTGGATGTAGACTCTGTTCAGGGTGAGGAGAGGCTAAGTTGCAAAGATCATGTTGAGGGCAATTCTTGGTCACCTTTGCAAGCACAAGGTAAAACAGCCCAGAAGCGTCGTGACATTGTCACCCCTATTTAAAGTGGACCTCAAAGAGAAGGGACAGTCAGATGGAAAGTCTTCTTCTCTTCCAATACATGTCTGCCGTCTCTGACAGCCGGAAACCTAGTCCAACTCCTGCACCTTACAAATGAGAAAGTCCCACAACTCACAGTGGCACATTGGGACTCAGATGCAAAGTCTTGACTTCAAGACTGTTTAATCACACTTCCCGTTCAGCACCACCCAGTCCCCACTGCTTTTGAAGGGAAGAAGGTGCAGGGATGTGTAGTTGTTCCAGGATTTGATTAGCATTGCTGAGGCATGAACTGAGATTATGAGACATAGGAACCACGTCCTGGAAAGGGGAAGGTTATGGTTTGTGCATCCAAATACCTCTCTCTCCGCAGACTGGTGCTTTTCTCTTTTTGAGGGCACATACACACGTATGTATGTTTTTATGTTTTTATGTATTACATGTGTATATGTGTACATAAATATATATAACACAGATATATACACACACAAATACACACATATATATATTAAATTATTTTTGTTCCATGCATTAAAAAGCAAATATTCTTTCCATGCTCTTGTTAAAATATGTCAACCTGAATATTTTTCTAGGCAATTTTCTGTAGGCAGCCTGTCGGGAGCCTGCCTCTTGCCCTTGCTGCCCTCTGAAATCCTTCTGGAGCTCGAGCACCTACATCCCAACCCTCCTGTCTGGGCTTACCCTCGGCTTTTCTTTGGTCATGTCACTTTTAAGCTTCTCCTGCAGAGCACATGCGAGGCAAATGAAAGCCGTGGGCGCTCACCAGTGTTGCTGTGAATTTCATTCATTCACCTATGGGAATTTTCACTTTTGTTCAGAAGTGAACAGGGCATGCTGGTTTTCTAGGCTGTTCTTGCCGTCCTCGTGGGATAATCAAGAGTTGGCTTTCCTGTCCAATTTCGGAGGAAAGTACTTTCCTCTGCCTCCTTTACACCCCAGGCATTTTCCTTTTATGGAATCATCACACTGTTGTTCAACTTTTTGTTTGTATAGTCATTTTCTTTATTAGATTATAAGTTTCTTTAGGATAGGGATGTCTTGTTGCTTGAAGTGAAATTAAGTTCTTGACGCACGCTCACTTTTCTACCACCATAGATTGGCTACACGGCCAATCTCATTTTTCAGGTTGTTTTGTTTTATTTTGAAACAGAGTCTCAGTTTGTCACCCTGGGTAGAGTGTTGTGGTGTCATAGCTCACAGCAACCTCAAACTCTTGGGCTCAAGTGATCCTTTTGCCTCAGTCTCCTGAGTAGCTGGTACTACAGGCACCTGCCACAACGCCTGGCTAGTTTTTCTATTTTTAGTAGAGATGGAATCTCGCTCTTGCTCAGGCTGGTCTCCAACCAGTGAGCTCAGGCAATCCACCTGCCTGGGCCTCTCGGAGTGCTAGGATTATAGGTGTGAGCCTTGCTCAGCCTGCCACCAATCTCATTTTGTATTTGTTTAGTTCCAAGAAGGAGTAAGTAAACTACCTTTCAATTACCATTTTTTTGTTTTTCCCTCTAATTCATTTCAAGTCTTTTTCCTTCAACTAGTCTAGGTCTTTAACTCAGAATAAGTTAATTTATTCACAATAATGAGAATGTCCTCTAAGCTCGTTGTTTAAAATTTTTTTAATTATATATCTGTAGTAAATCTATAATAATAACAGGCCGGTTCCTTATCCCCTATAGAAGATTTGAGGCCTATGGAATAGGATGATAGAGCATTAATGATACCCTTTGATAACTTTATATATTTATTTAATTTTGTTTGTCTTTCGAATATTTTTATTTGCTAATCAAAGTTTATATTTGAGATTACATTTGAATCATTTTAAATGTCGAACTGTAATCTGTTTGCCATTTCCCCATATCAATAAGACAAAAGATTATCCAAATAGCAAAAAACAAATCTGAATTCTAATAAAAAAAAAATCTTATAAATGTATATATTTAAACTTCAAATTTTTAATTGAATAATATCATCCATAAATTAAGAGAAACTGTGCCTCCTTTTCTTTGAAAGGAAAAGGATAAACCATCAATTTACTTATTTTAATTATCCCACAATTGGCTATTGCTCCCGAAGCCTCCGATGTAATGTCCCTGGAATGGGCGACTACCCTTTGCTATAGCAATAGAATTTGAAATAACATCAACTCGTGATAGTCCTGTTAATGTTTACTTTTCAAGAGGCAAAAGGACGGTGGAAAAGACCATGGGGCCTCACACTGCCTGGGCGCAGGGTTTTGGGATGTCTCCCCTGATCTGTGGGGAGAAATACTCTTGTTTTTCTAAAGACCCACCGATGATTGAAACCTCCTTTTAGAGAAAGTCCCATCTACTGGGCCAAACACGTGTTGGTAACTGATCAACAGGGCCCCAATTAGAAACTTCAATAGAGCAACAAAATGAAACAGGAGGGAGCTTGCTCTTCTCTGTGGCCGTTTAGTCAAAAAGTATTTCATTTGGGAAACTGTGATTACTTTTGTACTTATCCTTCCTCACCAATAGTGTACTTCTTGTTTATTACAGGACTTCTTCAAGCAAGAATTAACTTTCATTAACACATTCATTGAAACTGTTCAAAATAAGCCACTTCTATTGCTCTAAGAGAAGACATCAGAATCATAAATTTAAGATGATGGAGTAGGGTGGCTCCACAGGTACCCACACCCCCTCCCGTGGC